>NW_027331578.1:0-195671 GCF_022965805.1 Primulina eburnea
ATGATGATAGAGAACCTCCTTGAAAGAATTTCTCGTGACACAGATGTCAAAGGAGTTCCACCAGCTCTCAGTTCAGAAGGAAAGGAACAAATGATAGCTGCCATTAAGATTTTTGAGACAACTTTTTTATCACTTTGCTTAAGTCAGCTGTCGGATCTTGTAAATTCTGTATTCCCAATGCCAAGCCGTGGAAGTATTCCCTCCAAAGTACATATATTGAGGATTTTGTCATGCATTCAAGAAGAAATTGAAGCTGTGCAGATGAATGCTCGCTTGACTCTTCTTGTTTTGCATGAAATCAGCAAAGCGTTGCTTCTACTTGCAGAAAGATCTGAACACCAGGTATAAGTCATCCTTTTTTGCTCGCTCTTGGATTCACGAGACTTACACTAATTCCTATCTGACTTTTGGACTTATTTTCCATATTCCTAAGTTCGATCAAAGTTCTCGTGTTCAAGACCTCTTTTGGATTTTTTTTTGCCGGTTTCTTCTCGAAGCGAAACTCTCAGCCTACAGTCTGAAATATAAAATCCATCTGCTTGTCAATCACAGAATCTTCAACTTGATATCTGCTTGCCATATGTAGCGCCAAATCACTAGGCCATTGTTACACCTGTCTGGGCAAGGCAAACTGTTGTCAGTTGACACTGAAGCATTAAACCATATTTTTATTTATTTGCCATTATTACTTAATAAACTTCACATGTAAATTACTTGTGCTTCTGAGTCTAAAGATCAATCAGGCGCTCTTTTACATTGCATCTAAATTATTGAAATGATATTATTATTCTATCATTAACTCAAAATACATGAAAAATCTTATGTAAAATTGTTTGTAAAGTATTATATGGTGGACGCAATTCACTCATAATTGAGTGTTTTGGTTGTAAACCTTAAAATATGTTCAAATAAAAGATGACCTCCTTTACAGGGTTTCGTTTACGTCGTGAGAACTTGTTAATTTGCGAAAAGCCATCTATATGCTGATTTGTTGACAATGCTGTTGTCGTTACTGTGGGGTGAGATTAAATTGTGTTGGTATTCAAGATCTTGGTCATGTTGGTATTTGAGCTATAAAATATCTCCAAAGGCAGTTATATGCTTTTCTGGGTTCTTGTTCAATGTCCAGAAATTGTGTGTAGTTGATGTTCATAAAAAGAGAGCAAATGAGTTAATTGATTAAAATTTGATCGTCATATTTTTGGTTATGTAGTATGTTGACATCCTAGAGTAATAAAAACTATTGGTCCAGTTTGATTTGAAACGAGCATTTGTTGGAATGATCAACTGTTTAAACTTGCTTTATTCCTGGGCATTTTGAATTTCTGAATTTTTGGTTCTGTTCATCAACCTACATGTTTGACCCTTTTCTGTTCTGATGACACACTCGGTGCTTCTGATTCAGCTTTTAATGGAATAGTTACTTTTTTTATTGCAGATATCAACAGGCCCTGAAGCACACCAAGTCACTGGTCCTGCAACTCCATTGCAACTCAAGAACTTCATATTGTGTCAACATCTGCAAGATATCCATACACACATGATGTCCACGGTTTCAGGGTTGCCAACTGTTGCTATGGATGTGTTGTCTGTTGCTCTTGGTACATTGTATGAAGTTGCTGGTGATTCGGTGGCCTCCTTATTTCAAGCCATGCTCGAGCGTCTTGAATCTTGCATCTTGCAGATTCATGAACAGAATTTTGCCACTCTTGGCATAGATGCTGCTATCGACAACAATGCATCTCCTTACATGGAAGAGTTGCAAAAAAGTATTGTTCACTTTCGGACTGAATTTTTGTCCAGACTTTTGCCTTCATCAGGAGCTATTTCCCGTGGCACAGAAACTATATGCACGAGGCTTGTAAGAAGCACTGCATCGAGAGTTTTGATATTTTTTATTAGGCAAGCATCTCTTGTTAGGCCATTATCTGAATCAGGAAAGCTGAGAATGGCGAGAGACATGGCTGAAATTGAATTAGCAGTTGGCCAAAACTCGTTTCCAGTGGAACAACTTGGTGCTCCATATCGTACCCTTCGAGCATTTCGCCCTGTTATTTTCCTGGAAACATCTCAGCTCAGTTCTTCACCACTCCTGCAAGATCTTCCCCCGAGTGTCATACTTCACCATCTGTATTCACGAGGCCCTGAAGATTTACAGTCACCTCTACAAAGGAACAAGCTCTACAAAGGAACAAGCTTACACCTATTCGGTATTCGTTGTGGATGAACTCACAAGGGGACGATCAGATATGGAAAGAGATAAAAGCATCTTTAGACGATTATGCTGCAAAGGTAAGGGCACGAGGAGATAAGGAGTTCAGCCCTGTCTATCCTGTTATGCTGAAAATTGGGTCATCATTAACCGGAAATGAATCAAAATTTTGGCAAATGTTGAATTGAAGCAAGCAATTTGTCCATGAATCTTGCAGCCAGCAGTTTTGGCTCTAAAAATACAGCTAACTACTGGTACACTATATTTCCCATTTCAATAATGTCTTCCAATTCCTCTTACTACTATACGATTTTGTATCACATGAGTCGAGTTCCAAATCTTTTTTCTGTAACAGCATTCTCCTTAGTTTTTGTGAAAGTTGACTACGCTACATTAAATTGTTGAATTTGTGTTAAACACATGTTCTGAATCTATTAACCTGTACATGATCCCTGTTTTTTTGCTGGAGAAATTTAGTAATACAAAGTTTGATTCAATTTCATAGATGTGTCTTTATTTGTTATTCTGTTTATGTTTGCTCCAGTTTCTGACTGAATTATAGATCTCTTACCAGTTTCTTCTGGGGCGAAAAAACTAAAACATTTTGCATATTCTAAGAGTATTATTTTTTATTGTGAACATCGGTAGGGTTGACCCGTCTCACATATAAAGATTCGTGAGATCGTCTCACAAGAGACCTACTCTTTTTTTTTTTAAGTTGTCCGTGGATGAAAGTATTTCTAGCTAATGATTCATATCAGTGAATTTTAAATCCATTTGAAAGAATTTATGTGGGATGAATTTCAAATTCATTTATTCATCGATGCAGATTGAACGATAATTACGATTGATATTCATTCTTCAAGTATCTCCTCAAATCAAATACTTCATTCCAAATCTGAATCTGTCTCCCAATTAAATATTATCTTTTCATCTACATTATCTGATTTTCATATCATTTATAAATATGATGACATGTAATTATTTCAGCATCTATGCTCGTTTATCTAATATACCTTAATTAAAAGTATAATGAGCCCCCGTGAAATGGCAAACCAACATCCATATAAATACAAATCTAGGTATATCATTTGATGGGTCACAAATTTTACATCGATCAATGTAAAATGTTGGAGAAAAAACGTGTAATAAGAATTATTTTCGGCATCTTTTGATTCTTTTCCGTCAAACTTAAAGAACATTACTTAATTTCTTCAAACATATATCCCTCCTCATATTAATACCTCTAGGTATCCTGAGTTACGAGCAAGGAGGAAGAGTACTTTTCAAGGACAAAGAGCTGAATCAAGAAAAACCTACCGTCACTTTTCCTCCATTAGTTTCAAAGAAAGAAAATGGGGAAAAGATCTAAAACTCGATCTCCCGAGAAAATATCTAAGCATGAAAAGAAACCACCACTAAATAACTCGATCAAGATTCTGAGGCCTAAAGTTTACATCACAAGTTCTAACAACTTCAAGGATCTCGTTCAAGAACTTACCGGAAACACAAGCACGTCTCCTGTTTCGTCCCCGCCTCCTTCACTATCTGCATCTCATCCATCTCGACAAGTTCTACCCTTTATACAGATTGAAGATCACGCATATCAAGAACTCAGCCTCGATTTATCGTTTGATTCGTCATGTTTTAACACCCCTTTAGAGGGTTCACCTGATTTACAGATGCGGCCTCCCGAATCTTTGAACTATGTGTTAGAAGATTCAGAATCAGGCAGCCAAAAGAATGTGGATACGTACTCACCGGAGTATGGAGATTTAGAGTCGTTTTTGATGGAGATGGATTCGAGTTCCTCGTGTGATGCATGTTGTGATTATGGGATGATTCAACCAGAGGTCTGTGTTTATGATTATGATTTATCCACCTTGATTTGATTCATAAATGGTACATATAATTGTAATTATCAAGTGTGTAATGGTGCTTGTGATTAACTTTATGATAATAGTGTACATGTTTGTAAAAACTGAAGCAATTAGTGCAATATTCATGATGTTCATCGTTGCTAGATCCTATAATTGTCGGCTCAAGGGGTTAAATATGATGTGTGGTTAATATGCACTTTTTTTGTATGTAATTAATATGTACTTATGCCACTTCTAATTTGGAGCTTCTTTCATGTAATTATTCCTTTTTAAACGAACTTTAAGTAGGAAAAAATGTTTTTTTTTTGTTTTTGTTGTTATGTGTTTCTCTTTATTAATTTTGTAGTTTATATTGTCAAATTTTATTCTTATTAATCTCTTATTTCTATTTTTTGATAATTTTAATCATTTTTTTAATATGATGCTGTTGGTATGCTATATATGAATGACACATTAAAACTCCAGATGAAAAAATTAAAATTAGTAAAAATAAAAAATTACATAATTAAAATTGAAATTTGATAAAAATCTTAAAGTGAAAAATATATAAGATAAAAATGAATTTTTTTTTTATTTTATTGAATCAATTGGACATGTATGTAACTTATCAAATGATTAGTTACAAAATAACCATTTTACCTGTATTGAAAACAATCTAGAAGATGAAAGTTCTCTTGAACTAAAAATACTATAAATTATTAAAATATATTACCGAAATAAACATTCGAATTATTAAAATATATTAAATGTTGCGATTTAATATTAATATTTGCATTCTGGACCGCTGTTTGAAATGAGGTGGCACTCGCAAAATTGCCAACTCAAAATGGAAACTGGTAGGCCATTTTCGAACCAGAAACATTCTAATGGCCCTGATTTCTGGTTCTGCTTCATCTCTACATCCAAGACCAATAACTTCCTACAAGATTCATAAACTCAAACATGTGATTAAGCCAATTGAAGCTGCGATTCCAGGCTCTTTGAAGGCGGCTGCTCTTTCTGAGGGAACCGACCGCAGAGTTTCGGAGGAGGAGCCCTCTACTTACTCTGGTGAATTTTTCTGTCGCATATGAATTTGCGTTTGATCGGAAGAAATTTGATGCTGGCTTTAATATTTGAATTCGAAATGGTTTGGTTCTGATAATAATTAATGAAACGAAGTTTCTAGGTTACCACTAAACAGAGTAGAAAGCTTAATCGAGTAAAATTTCATTTGTTGATTTATCCTATGCTAGTCAGACGATGATAATAAATTGACGAATTAGCGTATAATTTCATTTATTATAGAATTCGGTTTAATGAGACCATAAATATTTTATACGGTGAAAAAAAGAGGAAAATAGGGTTGTTTGTTTACTATATAGATGGTGAGTGGATACAACAAAACTCAGGGTTCGAAAACTAAATATATCTAATGTTGCTAAGATGATTCTGCTGAAATACGTACATTATCTTTGTTGATTCAATGATCTCAAATGTAAGGGCCATCCACCTCTGCTCGGATGCAGCTGGATCTCTTGGAACAACTCACTTCTACTGCGGGACAAGGTTTTAGTTGGCCTTCTTTATAAAACATTGGCAACGTATTTTACCATCGTCTTCCAATTCTAGCTTTATCTGATAATTGACGACCAGGTTACGAGAGCGATGGCAGCTCGGGTAAACCGACAATACGCGAACAACTCGCTAATTTGTTTGGAGAACGGGATGATGATTTTACGATCCCGTTAGGTAAGAATCTTAAGAAAGTGACTCCAAAGTTCTTGACTACATCACAGAAGAGAAACATCAGAAGGCAGTCGTATATGGACCAAGTATCTCAGAGGAACGACGCCGTCTTCTTCGCCACCATAGGTGCTTTTGTTATCCTCCCACCTGTTGTTATACTAGGTGTAGCTATTGCAACTGGTTATGTGCAACTTTTTCCTTGATGTACTGTACAGATAACTCACTTTTACTTGCATCAATATGGGATCGTTTGCCTTAGCAACAATACAAGCATTACTACATTATATCTGATGTTGTTCATTCTAACCACTGATATATCTACTTCGTTACTATATAGAATTGAATTCAATATGTATAGATTTTGATTTTACGAGAGATAGATAAATCAAACATGTTCATATTCAATAATTATGCAACTGAAATCGTTTCAATTTAATTGAAGCAGAGTCGTGTTAATGTTGGCCGGTGACTTAATTTATTTATACTGAAAGTATGTGAAATTCAAACCATATTCTTCTTCCGTGCACGCAACATTAATTCTATGGTTCTATCAAATCATATATCCTATAAATCTAACGAGGGATATTTTTCTAATTTACAACAATTGCTCATTAATTGATAAAATGGATCATTAAACAATTAATTAGCCTTTTTCATGTTTTTGTTGAATTACATGACTAATTGCATTACCTTTTTTTTTTCCTCCTCGTCCATAGACTTACTTTTTTTCTTGAAGCTAGTTGATCGAACCTTAATTTAACAAGAGTTATGTTACAAGTTATATAGTGCATTTGAAATTACAAAATTATCTTAGTTCGAAAGATTTTTTTTAAAAAATAAAATGGATGAATAATTTTGTAATTTTAAATATATTTTGTTATATATTCAATTTATACATATGATAAGAGTGGCTATTGGATTAATGGGTTGCTTCAACTTAAAGTCAGCACATATAAATCGACGAATGCCTAAACTGCTGTGCTATTTTCATCATAGAACAACAATTGCTGGACAAATATACGGCTGTTACCCATACGTAGGATCACCGGAAAATAGTGAAAATTGAGTTTCAACGCGATTATTGTGTTGATATTTACACCAATTATGCTCAGTAGAATAAATAGAATTTATGTTCATTAATTAATTTATATTTTCGTTTTTCGAATTATTTATTATAATACGCAGTTGTAGTTCTTAAAACAAAAAAATTGAAAAATAGATAATAAAATTTTGTTATAATGAAAAACATTGTAATATTTATCACATCAATTGTTATTTATGGATCTCTGTGCATGACACATAACACGATTTCTCAAATTGGAGGATATCTGTCGCTGTGGAATGGTAAAGTGATGCATAGAGGACATGCAAACGTCGCGTCGCGTCTGTCAATTATTTTGCGTAATTAAATCTTATACATGCATGTTATGGTTCTTTGAATTTTCTAAAAATGCGCCTTTACTTGTGATAATTAATTTCTATTATAATTATATGAACATATGATCTGATCCTCTCTTTTAGTTCATCTTCAACGAATGCATACTCGATCCTCGCATGTTCGTGGCCAATATATACAATGAAGGTACGTATATGTTACATAATCTTATCGAACACACGCAAAAAATAAAATCTATTTCTTGAGTTTTCATGTATTTGAATTGATCAACGAAATATTTCGTTATAATTTGATTAATTTTGCAGCAAAAGATTGTGGTGAAGGTGTCGATGCACGATAAGAAATCTCGTTCCAAGGCCCTCAAAATTGCGGTCAGCTTATCAGGTAGTAACACAATATTTTCCCTCCGTTGTGTTTTTGTTCAATTAACACGATGATTTTTTTGACCAAGATATATAGTTTCAAAAAAGTAGGATTTAACTAAATCTAATCTGAATTCCTTGTTTCGTAATGCAAAGGTTAATTTGATTTTTAATCATTTGATCAAATTAAACATTTTTAAAATATCAACTGTTCTTAATTTTTTCAATTCAAAGATAATTAACGATGTGTTCTAATGTTTTAAGGACAAATTTCAGTGCTAATGATCAAAATTTAGTTCTTTGAGTATATGTACTCTAAATTTGGAGTACTGTTTTAGGTGTTGAATCGGCGGCAATAACAGGACAGAGAAAGGACCAGGTGGAGGTGGTCGGAGATGGAACCGACGCAGCGGAGCTGGTTCGGTTGTTGAGGAAGAAGGTAGCACATGCAGAGCTGGTGAGCGTCACCGAGGCAAAGACAGAACTGCCCAAGTTTGAAGCCCTAATTAACCCACAACCGCTGCCGATGGCTGTGTGGTACCCTCCAGCGCCGCCACCTTATAATTGTCATACTCATTGCCCAAGCCATGATCCCTTCTGCAACATCATGTGACATTTTTAATCTCCCTATATATATATATATATATATATATATATATATATATATATATATATGTATATATGGTAAAACATCATTGTCACTTTAAATGAAATTATTGTTTTTCAATTGTTGACCATATCAAACAGGTTCACTCATAATGAGCAATGATAGTTAAGGAATTTAATAATTAATAAGTAACATTAATAACCTTAATTTTAGATTTTTATAACAATAATTATTATTAAGACGAGATAAATGTATACAAATTAAACTACTAAGAAATTGGAGAGTTTATTAATAAATATAAAGTTTTTAGTAGTATTTTTTAAATAATAATATAAGTATAAAATATATTATTTGAAGTTCACAAAAATCATCAATGATAATTTTTGGCTTATTTTTATGAAAAAATCAACGACGGTATCTAAAAGAAATGTTGGAGTCTAATGATATATAGATAAAAAAAAATTATGAAATTGTTTAAAAAAATTGACACAAATGAGTAAAAAAAGAGCGGACAAGATATTCCCACAAATAATTCTTAATATAATGTTATCATAACTAAATTGAAAGTTATGTTGTTGTAACTGGAATCACCAGTTGTGATGATGATATATGATACACCGTGTGACACTTTAGATTACTTGAGAGTGGTTGTATTTTTTTCTTTTTTCTTTAGACAAAATATTAATATTTCAATAAACATCACAATATAAAAAAAGATGAATAAATATAACTATTAGAAAAAAAAAGTTAGGTATCTGTAATATCTATGTATCGTTCAAGTCAATTAAGTTAAAATTCGTAATGCTTATTTATCATTCAACTCAATTAACTTACATAAAATAAGTGGCTGATTTCAATTATTAATTTGAGGTAATGAATCCATGTTTAGTAAAATTTCAGTAAATGAAGTTTTCTTAATTAGTCAGTTATTCTAAGCAAATATATCTGTGAATGAAGTATTTGTTTAGTTTATTTTCAATTCTTATGTCTAAATATATTATTGTTTTTTTTCTTCCCAAAATACAATTCATGTTAACATGTTTTCTTTAACTAATATTATGTTTTATTATTTCTTTGCATAACTAATTGATTAACAAAATGTGGTTTTGAAAGATGTTGAAATTACGATATTCATATGGTGATAGTTTAGAATATAAGCTAGCATTAATAATTGTTGTCACACGTTTTTATTTATTTCAAAAATTATAATTAAGTACTATTTTAGATATTTAAGATGCAATGTTTTTAATTTCATGAACATAATTGTCAATTAATTGATGTAATGAGTAGAAAAATATCAATATCATATACCAAATGTTTTCTTACACTCTTATATTGATTAATTAATAAAAATTTATTCATATAATTCTATTTACACTCTTATATTGCTTAATTAATTCAAATACATTCATATATTATATTGTAATGTTAGTTCAATTTAGTATTTAATATGATAAATCATTATTTCTAATTCTTATTATTAGTTTGAATTTATCTTTTTTCAAATAAAATGTCTGACGGATTGGATCACGTTTTTCCATGAATAAATAAATTGGTGATTATGATGTTTTGTAGTTATTTTTTGTACTGATGTAAATAATAGATACGTCAGAAATCAATTAGCTTTTTTTTTTAATAAAAAAGTTTATAATTAAGATGGGAGGAAGTTGCATTCAGAAAAATCATCCCAACAACCAAAATGGATTTGAAACAATAAGTTTTAGAGTAGGTTTCTTGTGAGACGATATCACGAATCTTTATCTGTGAGACGAGTCATTCCTACCGATATTCACAATAAAAAGTAATACTCTTAACATAAAAAGTAATACTTTTTCATGGATGTCTCAAATAAAGATCTGTATCACAAAATACGATCTGTGAGACAGTCTCACACAAGTTTTTGCCTAAGTTTTAATTCTTTGTTTAAAGAATACTCAATCTGAATATATACACCAAAAAAAAAATCTGAATATATACACCCCTAACTTTATCTACACATTATAGGAAACAGGGACCTTGTTTTGTGTGGATTCATCCCAAAATTCGACTTTCTTAGAATCTTTTAATTTAATAAATTGATTACTCGAATTCGATGTAGAGCAAAAACCTTAGACCATCTCCAATCATGGCACCACATTGGTGCCACACCATTGTGGTGCCATGACTTTTCACTCCAATCCAGCACCAAAACTGCTTTATTTATTTCTGTTTAACATAAAACAGAAATATTAATATTGAAAAAAAATATTCTTGGAATATTCTATTGTAGTGTAAAATGTAATGCAATGTGGTTGGAGATGATTTTAGTGTAACACCAATGTAGTGCAGAATGTAGTACAGTAGATTGGAGATGGCCTTACTATCCTCTAGCGAAAAAAATCTTTTTGTTTCCGTCGATAATGTTTTTTAAAAAAGGGGAAAAAGTCAGAAGATTTATAAGAAAAAGGAATAAAGGTGCATGATCAGTTGAGGAATGGATTCCTGTTGCTATCAGGTTTGACCTTTTTCAAAATCCCATCTTTTCACGAGGCCAATTATGTAAAGCAATGGTGACATATATCGTCTTCTTGTTAAATAGACCGCACAAGATTTTAGTTGCAAGTGCTTACACTTGCTAAAGCCCATCAACTTCAGCGTAAAAACGAACCGAATCGAACCCATTATTCTTTCGACTCAGAAAGTCAAATTATCAGTTAATGCTTCCACACAAATTCATCTCGACATTGTGAAAGTGGGTCCGCGTGCATTTAATAATTCGAGCGAGTTTCAATAATGCCTGCTAGGATCATAGACAGTCAGTACTTAAATTTTATGTATTTATTCTAGTATATGAGATATCGTTTCATAAATGAGGTCTTGATGTCTCGATGAACCCAATATTAAAAGACTATGTAATAGATACAGTGTCAGGGAGTGGATTATATGCATATGTGGAAACATATATAACCACCAAGTTTTACTCAAGACTTTTGAGATTTAACACGATCTTGGGATCATCCCTTTACATTTAAATTCTTGCGTGATCTTAGCCGTCTTTATGCCCTCGATGATCTTCCATGTGACAATATTTATAATTTAATGTATAATTTAGATTCAAAAACCTGCCGGAAATGAATTTAAACATGATATTGTGAATAATAATAATGATAAAGTTCATGGGAAGAGCAAAGTGGGAACTGGATTTCAAGAAGTTGACTCGAATTTGTGGGTGCAATTCTTAAAAAGCTGCGTGGAGATTGATGCCGAATCTCGAGAAAACTTCGTCGTCATGGCCGAGTCCAAAACAAAATTTAATTTCCAAAACTCTGAATCTTGAGTGCAATACGGGTCCCTCTTGTATGCAAAAGAACAACCATCCGTTCTAAAGCATGGAGGACCCTCTCCAGAATGGCCACATGCTATTTGTCAACACACCCATGCTATTTCTAAATTCAATTATTTTAATCAGCGCAAAATCTTGATCAATACCATTCACCGCAGTGTCAAAAATGGCAGGAGACGGGCTGACTAATAACCCATCATAACTCGCCATTAGACAAGTCGGGATGTTACAACTTAAACCACTTATTTTATACGGTGGAGCTTGGGTTATAAATCCAAAATAATATCATCTCCAAAACTTCTCTATAGGGCGGTGTAATATTTTTTGAATTTACTAATAATTTTTTATTAATTTAATATATTGAAGTGGAACATTTGTTACATTGCCGACCTCTTGAGAAGCAGACGCTCGCCGCGATTCACTCTGGACGACTTTCACTCACCTTTCGGCGTCCAGTGCATGCATCATGTATCTTAATCCAACTTATGATTTTTATCATCGATACAATACCTCTTTTCTACGTCATCTCTTCTGATATACCGACTCTCAACGAGAGGACTAATGTTAAGTTATAAACTCAAGACAAATACTATCCCAAAAAACTTGTCTTTTTGGGTGGTGTAACTTTCTGGAGTTTATAAGTCACTCTTTATTAGTTTAATGTATCGATGTGATCAGTAATATTGTCGACCCATTGAGAAGTCGACTTCCGCGGCAGCTCACTCTAAACGACTTTCACTCACCTTTCATTGTTCAATTGATGCATTAGCACCTTAATCTAGCCTATAATTTAAGTCGTCTATTCTACTACACCAACTCTCAACGAAAACACTGATGTTGAGTTATAAACCCAACATGCTACCATTCAAAAAGGTTTGTCTATCGGATGACGTAACTTTGTTGAGTTTGTAAGTTACTCTTATATTAGTTTGATATATTTATATAAGATATTTATAACATACAAACTCGACGGACCTAACCCGTTTCGACAGTTATAGCCATGTATCAATCAGCTCATACACAAAGGCCCAAACGTCGATGAAATTTAACATTCTTAATGATTGTTTTAAAATTAATATCGAGCAATGAATTTTTGGAGCTGCTACACTAAAAGTTTTCAGTGTATCGATGGTGAAAAGAGTTGCATATGGTGGGTTAGCAAGGGATATCGAGTGGTCCTCGTACAATTGACAATGAAACTTCGTAATTTAGCTCGGACAATTTCTTGCGCATATAGCATGCCAATGTGGGTGGGTGGGTTGCCCCCCACCACTCGAGCCCCAATAAAGCACATGGTAGAGCGCTACACTAAGTCTAAAACGATAGCCACACAATTTTATTTAGCCGAGGCATTAGCATCACTCATCTCCTGAATTCGGGTTCTTACTAATTTTTTTGGATCTTTGTAATTTATTAAAATATTATATAATTCTCGTGGATGAAACGATAAATTGATCAGCACAGCGTAGATAATTTGCTTTTATACAATAATATTTATTATTGTTATTACCATAACATAATATATTTCAGTCCAAAGGAGCAATAAACATGGGCATTGAAGTGAAATGAACCCAAAATACATAAGGTTCAAATTAATATTTAGCTATATTTATGAAATGAAAACAACCATACTTCACTTAGCAACTAGATTTAGCACTTTCTATTTCATTAACAAAAGTCTGCCAAAAACAATCATAATCGATGTTGTGAGTTGTATATTTTAAAATTTCAACGATTTTTGCATTGTTAAAATTAAGCATGGTTAATGGATTGAATAAATTCAAACCGATCAAGAAGTCGGTCTGATTTTATCCAGTTCAATCCAGAACCAACATAATTGATTCCGGCTTGAATTGAATCAAACCCCAATAGTGAATTGGATTAGATAGCTTCAAACTGAATCGGGAACTATTTTAATCTTATATGTTTAATCTGGTATCGAAATTGGTCAGGACATGTTCGATACTGCTATATTATATTACACTTCAATCTAACTTAAATTCGATTTCGGTTTTGGATTGTGTTACACTTCCAATTCAATAAATCCGAAACCGATCCAATCATATACCATACAAGTTTGATGTGGTTTCATCACCCTACAATCTGAAACTAGTTTAATCCAGTCCGGAACCGGCATGATTAACATGCCTAGTTAAAATGCTATTAATTTTATTACATCCACACCAGCTTTTCCACATTGAAGGGTCAACGGTCAACCTCTCCCTCGAAGAACTTTTAAATAGTGAACATCAAGATTTGAATCCATACTATTTCTTTAGTTGGCAATAAGGGGAGGGTGGAAGCTTAGATTTCAAAAAAACAAGGAACCTAAAAAAAAAAAAGCAGCTATACTCTAGGAATTTAGAGCAATGAAAGGCCACAATATTGTTTCCACTTCTTATCTTCTCCTCTCACTAGTTTTATCACTATTACTTAGACCCACATTTGCCCACAAAAAGGTAAGCATTTATATTCTCCATTACATTCATATATAATTAGTAGTTGCTAATAACAATACACTGGCATAAGTGTAAGCACTTTGATAGTTTTTTCTTGATTCTTTGCAATATATAGTCATATGTGGTGTACTTAGGAGCTCATTCCCATGGAGCAGAAGCGACACCCACCGACTATGACAGAGTAAAACAGTCTCATTATGAGTTTCTTGGATCATATTTGGGCAGGTAAATTAAAGTTAACTTGTGAGAATTTAAGGGAGATTTTATTTAATCAACTTCATTTTCTTGATATTATATCTTATCTTCTACCTTGTGTTTCACCACAGCTGTGAGAGGGCCAAAAGTGCCATTTTCTACTCTTACACCAGACACATTAATGGATTCGCAGCATATCTCGGAGAGGAAGAAGCGACCCAAATATCGAGTAACTGTGATTGTTTAATTTGCTCTTATCTTATTCAGTTTCTAACGGCAAGTGAAAGTATTCAGCATCATATATATTGCTTGCTTTTCAGGGCATCCAGATGTTGTGTCGGTGTTCTTAAATCAAGGAAAGAAATTGCACACAACCAGATCATGGGATTTTATGGGCCTCGAAGGAAATGGTGAAATAAGCTCTAGTTTGATATGGAAGAAGGCCAGACTTGGTGAAGATACCATCATAGGAAATCTTGATACTGGTTGGATTTCAATCTTGTGCTTCTTTTGATTTTTCTTGATATATATGAAAATCTTATAAAACTTATTATGTTCATGAAATAGTATTCTTGATTATAATAATTATCCAAAAATTCGCCCTTATCTTCGATTCTGTAGTTTTTTGTTTGGTTCTGAGACTATTTTATATTTTTCGCCATCCACATCTGAAACACTGTGGAAGACAATCTGGATATCACCTCCCTGCATCTAGCTCCTTCTCCTAGTGCATATGCTCAACTAACCTCTTTGCCGTTGATTTCCTAACTAGCTACTTGCACTAGGGACAAAAAGCAAATCTTCTTGCTTAAAATAGTCAATGTTGACCATCCACATGTGGAAGACAATCTGGATATCACCTCCCTGCATCTGGATCATTGGCCCCCAGATAATAATAACAATGAGAACATGTGGTGTGGGGGGTGGTGGGGGGGGGGGGGGGGGGGGTCGTCCAGTGGTCCAGTCCCTAGGCTCACTAATTTAACATGGAAGCGGGCCATACGGACGACTAAAAGTGATTCGATTTAGCAACAGTCTAGCTCCTCCTTCTAGTGCATATGCGCAACTAACCTCTTTGCAGTTGATTTCCTAACCAGCTACTTGCACTGGGGACAACAAGCAAATTTTGTTGCTTAAAATAGTCAATGTTGACCTCGTAATTTGATTAAAAAGGTTGATCTATCCGAAAAGAAAGTGTATTAAGGAATATTTTCCCTCCTACTGCATCATGTTATTGCATTATGAACGACGTATATTTTGCTGTACAGTCAAGTTCCCAACTGAATTTCAATAGATTATGTACAAATCATGCATATCACCACAAAGTCCATGCATAATTTTACTCTAAAGTTTCAAATTGAACTTTTCACAGCTAATGAGCACTACTATTAAGAAAGAAACATCCCATTCGTTTTATAGAAAAGTGAGCCCAAAGAAGTAAGGTCACTGAGGAAATAGTTAAAAGTTTACGATTATATCTTCAGTTACCTAAAACTTGCAATTTTACATTTGTTCTGAGGACGAATGTCTCTGCTTGTTCTCCTAGTTTTGGTGTTTCAGTTACCTAGAAAAATAAGGTGCATATAGTAACATGAACAAAAGGATTGCGAAATGGTTTTTCGTTTATAACAAATGTTAATATGAACCATCAAAATTAACTTTAATTCTTTACTCAATAAACCAGGTGCATGGCCAGAATCAAAGAGCTTTAGTGATGATGGATTTGGACCTGTTCCATCAAAATGGAAAGGAACTTGCCAACGTGGCTTGGATCCCAGCTTTCGCTGCAACAGGTATTACTGTTATTTGCGCTTATCTTGTAAATCTGCTACAATAAAAAGAACATTGAAATGAGAGAAAGAATACTTGAAAGTATTATTCGTCTGCGTGAAGGAAGCTCATTGGAGCCAGATACTTCAACAAAGGATATGGTGCAGCCGTAGGGCCCCTAAATTCGACATTCAAGACACCTCGAGACACTGAAGGTCACGGATCACACACATTATCAACTGCTGGTGGTAATTTTGTGGCTGGAGCAAATGTTTTTGGGTATGGAAATGGAACAGCAAAGGGCGGATCACCGAAAGCTAGAGTGGCAGCTTACAAGGTGTGCTGGCCACCTGTTGCAGGGAATGAATGCTTCGATGCAGATATATTGGCTGCCTTTGATAAAGCCATCCATGATAGAGTAGATGTGCTATCGGTATCTCTGGGAGGAGATCCTGCACCATTTTATAATGACAGTGTTGCTATTGGGTCGTTTCATGCTGTCAAACATGGCATTACTGTTATTTGTTCGGCTGGTAACTCAGGGCCTGGTGCTGGTACGGTTTCGAATGTCGCGCCGTGGCAGATTACAGTAGGTGCAAGCACCATGGACCGCCAGTTTCCTAGTTATGTTTTCCTTGGAAACAATATGGGCTTCAGAGTAAGTGGTTCTTCTGAGATGATAGTTCAAGATAGATTTTTTGATTGGTTTAAGTGTGAAAGTACATCAGATTATTTCTGGTTTTCAGGGAGAGAGCCTTTCAACTAAATCACTGCCCAAGAATAAGTTCTTCCCGATAATTTCTGCTGCATTTGCTAATGCTGCTAATGTGTCCGCTGAACAGGCGTAAGAGCGCAAAAATGCCTATTTTACTCGTGTTGGAGAGTGTTTATAATGATAATTGATAGTAAAATCATTTTACATTGATCCAGGATTCTTTGTAAAGCTGAAACTCTGGATCCTGAAAAGGTGAAGGGGAAAATCTTGGTCTGTCTACGAGGAGATAATGCGAGGGTGGACAAAGGACAGCAAGCGGCCTTAGCTGGAGCAGTGGGAATGGTTTTAGCCAACAACCAGGCTTCTGGTTATGAAATTATTGCTGATCCTCATGTCCTACCCGCTTCACATATCAATTATGTAGATGGGCTTGCTGTTTTTTCTTACGTTAATTCCACGAGGTTAGCACTAGTCGGTTTATCCAAGATCTGGGATCGCCTTTTTTGTAGGCATAAAATGAACATTTAGCAATTCTTACCGCAGGTCTGGCGTAGCTTCTATCACACGACCCAGGACACAATTAGTTACAAAACCAGCTCCATTCATGGCTGCCTTTTCGTCCAAGGGCCCTAACACCATCACACCGGAAATTCTGAAGGTTTTTTGACATTAAACTTCATAACTTTCCTTCCATAGAAAAGGGTGTGATACATTTTTCTGTTGTTTCAGCCTGATATCACTGCTCCAGGAGTGAGTGTCATAGCCGCCTACACGGAAGCTCAGGGACCAACAAATCAAGATTTTGATAAACGACGCGTGAAGTTCAATTCAGTCTCGGGAACTTCAATGTCGTGCCCTCATGTTTCAGGGGTTGTCGGCCTCTTGAAAACCCTCCATCCAAATTGGAGCCCTGCAGCTATAAAATCCGCCATAATGACCACCGGTAACTACATAAAAATGCATGAACAGAATTGGTTTTATCAAAATTGATCTCATTATTTTCTTTGCCCGTTTCCCCTGCAGCAAAAACGGCTGACAATACAATGAAGCCGCTGACAAATGCATCCCATTTCAAGGCTACACCATTCAGCTACGGAGGAGGTCATATTAACCCGAACCGAGCAATGGATCCTGGACTAGTGTATGATCTTGGACTCCACGACTACTTGAACTTCATGTGTGCCCTCGGCTACAATAAAACTCAAGTCCGGTTGTTTTCTGACAAACCACATACGTGCTCGAATCCTACCAGCATCATCAACTTGAACTACCCTTCAATCACAGTACCTAAGCTCAATGGTTCAGTAACAGTAACTAGAAGAGTCAAGAATGTAGGTTCACCAGCAACTTACAAAGTTCGTATCCGCAGCCCCCCTGGAATATCGGTTCAAGTTAAACCAGATATTCTGAAGTTCGAGACAATTGGTGAGGAGAAAGATTTCCAGGTTGTTTTGGAGGCGAAAGAAGCCGGTGTTGCTGGGAATTATGTATTCGGGAAGCTGATATGGTCCGATGGTAACCATTATGTAAGGAGTCCAATTGTTGTCAATAAACTATAGGATTTATCTATACATTTAATCTCTATCTGGAATTTTATTTTTTGGGGAAATTAAGGCAATTGTTCTTTAATGGTTGTTCAGTACTGAATGTATCTCCGTTTCTTGTTCAGTAGCCCATTTTTTCAATGTTACCCAAGTGAAGAGACTTATTATGTTACTGAACTATCTCCTATTTCTAAAGAAGAAAAAGTGATCCAAACTTTTATGGAAGTACGCAAATTTGTTCGAAAATTACAAATGAAATATTATTTTGATGCAAATTTAATACCCAAAATCTAAGTGCTTTCCACGGAGCGACAAAAATGGTTATATGAACAATTTGCCTCTCTTGAATGAGACAAAAATAGAGATATGTATAATAACCATTATTTAACGAACAAAAATGCCAAATTTTACTTCTTTTTAAAAATAAAAAATAAAAAAAATCCAAAGTTTAGCAAATTAGACGTGAATAAAATTGAAAGAGTAAATTATATTTATTTACCAGCCATCTCCAGGGATTAAATTGGAGGGGTCTTGGGGTGAAGAGAAGTGTCTAAATGAACTGCTGTGAAAACAGGTAACACCTTCCAACCGGACGGGATCGTATAATCTGAGTGGTCAAAAACTAAAATATGAGTTTCTTATATGTATCATTGCTCGGTTCTCAAAAAACGAAAAGAAAATTTTTGTAAAATAAAATCTATTCTATATATGAAATTTTCCAAATTTAATTTACAAGTTTGTTTTGTAATATAGCAAAATCAATGTAAGTTTCTTTCCAAAATCAAAGATTTTTCATCAAAATTCTTTTGCGCATCTCATGCAACCTGTAATACCCAAGACCACATAGTAAATATATATCATCTAAGTGGATGCATACGTACACTTTCACAAAAGATAACATTATTGGTAAATAAATATTATTATGAATTCAAATAATCAAAAGTAAAAGAAATAAAAAGCTCATGTCTTTATTTAATGCGAGAAGAGTTGTTCTAACGCATCGAGTAAATTCCATATTCCTGGAATCGTCCCAGTTGAGAAATTCATGTGATTTCTTTCATGCTTCTTTTTTGCTAATGCTCAGCGTTACTTCTGCTGTTTATCAGTTTCAATTTGGCCAACACTTAAAAAGAAACATTTAATATATAAAAAAATTGTTTTAGTTCAACGATGAATTGATATATAAAGAATAAAAGTATCCTCTTGTTGTAAATGGCTCGTCCACCAATTTGAGGTTGGTATGGCAACAAGATAGAACTAAGCATGAACGAAAATCATCTTCTGTCAAATAGTACTCTGCATATGATCAGACGCAATACAACACATTAACATTGACATAAAATCTTAGTGAAATTTAAGACTGGTTAGCACGTTGTTGTGCACAGGATCCGACAAGTGAGCCAGCAAGTTCTCATACGGGCCGTCACCCGTCACCAGAGCCTGGACAAAGTAACCCAAGATAGCCAACATGGCCAGTCTTCCATTCTTCACTTCCTTCAACTTCAGATCCTTCAAAGATTTCTGATCCTTCCCGAATCCAAGCGGGTTGAAAAACGGGCCGCCAGGGTAGGCTGGTTCACCCGACCCGCCCAATCCCTTTTCCAGGCCCAAAAAATATTGCTTACCCATGGAACCTGGATTGTACCAGTCCTGGAATCTTCGGTGCTCAGCAAATCCCATCAGCGCCATTTCGAAAACGAATAGTGTGTAGTTATCAGCCCAGTAGTTGTATGTTCCGGCCGGGGGGATGACTCCTGTTCTGAACCAGGGGAGAGCTGTTTCTGGTGGAACCAGGCCGGCTTTCCCTAGGATTTCTGGTGCTATGGCACCCACTGCCCCTAGCATTGCGAAACGGCCATTGATGATTTCTCCGTAGGCTAGCCATCTGGGCTCGATGAACCCTCCAGTGCCTTCTGGGTCTGACAGCCCCAATGGGTCGAATCCGTAGTCACCGGGGAGACTGTAACAGTTCCAATTTTTCCATTAGTTTCAACTTCCGGTCTAAAGAAATCAATAGACTGACAGACAATTTACCTTCCATCCAAGTAGGACAGACTCTGCTTCGATGCAAACCAGAGTTGCCTGTCTGCTCCTTGCTGAAATAAAAACGCATAATCAAAAGCTATTAATAACTTTTCCACAACAAACTCAAGAATATTTGCGAGTTTATGTGTGTGGATGTATTGTAAATACCTTGACAGGAGGAGCAGCCTCGGCCCTGACAACAAATGAGACCTTTCTTGAAAATTGGATTGACCTTCCTCCAAAAATCTGCCTGGCTGCGTCTGCGGTGGCGCAGATTGATGATGAAGAGACCAACGCCTGTGTTGCCATTCTCTGTTTTTCTTACTTGGACACAGGATTTTTAGTTGGCTATTCTCACAGAAGAAGAATTAGTAGCACCAAAGAATGATGACAAAACGGAATGAGGACCAATCAAAGCAAGCCAACTGGATATATGTGGGACATATAAAGATCTTGAAACTGTGGTGCACACACGAGTTACGAAATCGGTGGATAGAGTTAGTATCTGTTGTCCAATGGAAATGGTACAGCTGGCATGTCCGCTTGGATTGCAGATAACCATGGATTCTTTTGAATAAGCCCTCCATAGCCCACCTGGTTTGGGTCGTTTTGTATTCAAATCTATCCACATTGCTTCTATTCTTTTTCTATTATATTTCTATTTAGTTTAGGCCTTGTAAATTAACTAACTAACGGAAAAAAAAAACAAATCATTTATATAATGATTAAACAATGATAAAATTGGAAAGTCATTTGTGTAATTGCTACTTCTATTAACTTCATCAACCTTTGTGAAAAAGAAACGTACATATATATTTGAAAGAGAAAGTGTATTGTATTAAAAAGCTATAATGATCGGTTATTAGCATCTTATCAATTTTACTTCATCCAGCAGATTCTAATTTTTTAGATAATTTTTAATTTTAATTTCAGACATTAGAGTGAACTACTTGTAAAATCCTATGATATCATCCCCAACAAAAGTAGACGAGCATTTGGAACTTGATGATATGAAAGCAGAGAAGCTAAACTTGAAATAAAATTAATAGAGGATAAGCGCAATTCACTTCATAATTTCTTTTCGAAATCCATTTAATTGAGCTCCTGAAAGTACAACATTTCAGAACAACCCACCAATTTATTCGACATATTGGTCCTGCATTATGAGGTTCTCTTGTTCTCTGATCCTACACGTTCTCCACACCTAAGAGATAGATTGGGAGCATTTGGATTCGACGTCTTGCAACCCACAAACCATGTTAGCAGGAACTGCTATGTCTATCATCTTTGGATACGACAGGTTTAAATCTGTGTAAAACAGAGTGAATTATATATCAGCAACAAAGTGTTACAACGAATCTATTTGAACTTCAGTTTTGAGCATTTGTACCACCAATACTTACTCGCCATTATATTTATGAATGCTTCCTGCAAAAGAACATATATAGGTATCACAATTTATTGGTGAAATAAATTTAAATGGGAATTTCACAAGTTGTCACCTGATAACGTTTTTTATGTGTGAGAAATCTTTGACATGTCAACAAGTTGGCATCGCAAAAATGGAAAATAGATTAGAGTTACCCGATCTTTCGTTAGGCGGGGGTTGTGCACCATCTCTTCTCCCACAGTACTCACCTAAAAATCATTGAGTATGCATAAGCAACTTCAGTTATTTGTGTGCCCAAGACAGAGGAGCGATTAGGTCTTTCATGGTCACTTACAGAGAACCCCTTGTAGTCATGAGCAGGGTATACCAATGTGTCTTTAGGCAATGTAAAGATCTGTTTTGGAATAAAAACTTTAGAATGCATGTGGGAACTTTGGAGTGTTTAAATTCATAAAATTATGTTCATCTTATGATTTATTTATCCTTACCTGGGAATGAACCGACTTAAAAAGCTGCTCGGAACTGCCACCCTGTGGAAAAAGTAATGGGAGTTGAATACCAGAGCTTTAAATACAACATAAAATATAGAATCAAATTTGGCTGACAAAAATTTTCTCCAGAGAAAGGATAAAGAGACTGATTGAGGATAACTTTGTGATCGACTTTCCACGTGTTCCATCAATCTTTAAGGCTTTCATATGTCTTAACTGATGCGACTCTGACCAGAGACTTACAATTGCCACATAGAATCGGAACTATTTTATGCACCCAGGGTTAACCTCAAATACTTTGTGAGTCATAATTTCCAACTTATAAGGAGATGAAATTTCTATCCAATAATTATCTCCACATCTTTAGAAAAGGAACCTACATGTTTAAGGGTTTTAGACAAAGAAAATTTGTTACTTGAGTTCCCCTATGAAAAATGACATAATGAACAAAATTTGGAGTAATGGGTCTCTCCTGAAGAAGATAATACCTGAAAATCTGTCCTACCACATCCACGTATCAATAAAGCATCACCAGTGAAAGCCATCCTTGGTTGTGGCTGATTAGGTCCTTCGCCCGTGACATAAGTCACACAACCTTGCGTATGACCTGGTGTAGCACGAACCTGTGAAAGATAATATAAATCATGCAGCCAACATGAGGATAATCAAATGCATCATAAAGAATCGAAATGCAGGATTTCACAAGGACATTACATAGGTTACATTAACAGGTCGATGAAGTCATATGTCAACTTATTCTATTCAGTAGTATGATTGGTAAATCTAATTTGAATAGCTCAAGTTCCTTTCGGTACCTCTAGAAAGAGATCACCAAATGAGATTCTATCACCAGGTTCAACAAATAGGTCCGCTTTTGCATTGCTTGCTTTAGAGATGATGGATTGTAGTCCAGAAACCTTACTCTATAGCCACAACAGAAAAATAAATAAGTTAGAATACAATCAAATAATATTGAATCATCATAAAAAAAAAATGCAAAATATATTCAAAATTCAAAAACCAGCACCACCGCCATCAAGAAGAGAAAAAGTAACCTTAAGCAAGCCGGTGCCAGTGACATGATCAGCATGTACATGTGTATTGATTGCATAAATAAGCTTTAAACCCAACTCTTTCACCACAGAAAGATCCCTATCAACTGTCTTGTCCACAGGGTCAACCAACTGTTTACAGAGAAGTTTGCGTCAGTTCATTCTGAAGGCCTCATTGCAGTGTAAAAACCACAAATAAAAAGACCATTGTTGTCACACAACAAAATAAGTCTCCAATTATCAATACACTGGATCGTTCCCGATGAATCGAAAGTTAAGGAACAGTCTAACCCATTTTAATTCTCATACACACAAGCGCAAAACATTTGAATAATTTGATGACAGAAATCAACACATAGCTTTAGCAGGGAAATTTCAATATATATTCATAATTTAAAAGAAAAATACCTAAGAATATCAACTGGCTTCTGCTTTCTAGAGAGAAAAGTATAATAAATTCAAGAGTGGTGTCATCATGTCAACATTAGATAGATAAGAAGCTGATTAAGCAACCTTGATTGGAAAAAGCAAACAACTTTCATCCAAGGCTCGCATTCCACTGAATAAAAGGATCGAACATGTATAAATGTATAAAAAATACCCCAATCCCAACAATAAGCTATTACATCAAACGACGTCAAAATTCATTAAACAGACATAAAAAAAAACCCCAGAACCCACATGAACATTACTAAGATAGAACATGGCCAATAGAATAAAGAATGTAAACATAAACCGCAAATTTAAACAAGAAGAAACTAAGATGTGATGATAACTAACAAGGGCAGGTTTATCAGGATGAGAAGCATCGGCGAGAAGGTAAGTGTAAGTGCACGACTCCTTCTCGAACATCTGACGAAAAATCAAAGCAGACGACGTCACATAAGAGGCTGACCCCATTGGAGATGATCGACACTCGCGGTAAACGCTACAACCTTGGGGAAAAAAGCTTTCTTTTGCGGTTTCGGAGCGAAAAACACAGCAGAGAATTGGAAAACCCGGAGATTCAGAAGCATTTCTTGTTCTGAAAGGTGGAATTTCGATTTAATAACACAAATCGACGACCATATCAATGTAAAGAGATGGTTGCTCGAATTTTTTTAATCGGTGACGTGCATTAATTTGTCGCGGTTAAGGATGTTTTGGTGTTGATCGGGAGTGGAAATTGATGTGTGATGAACTGGGGTGATGTGATTGGTAGTTGACGTTATTAGGAGACACCGTGGCAACGTTAGCCATCGCACCTAGTGTTGCGCGCCTCCTTTGCGCTTTGTTTGGATGAATTCGGTGGGAAAATATTTCTTAATAAAACCAAAATTGGTTAGTGAAACGACTGTTTTCACATAATATTCTTGATTTTTATTTTATTTTATCAAACGAGGTGACGCTTTGTTTAATGACAAAAACTTGTGTGAGATGGTCTCACGGGTCGTATTTGTGAGACGGATCTCCTATTTCGATCACTCATGAAAAATATTACTTTTTATGCTAAGAGTATTACTTTTTATTGTGAATATGGATAGGTTGACTCGTCTCTCACATAAGACTCACTCTTGTTTAATTGGCTTGATAAGCCATCATAACATTATCAATATTTTTAATTAAGTGTTTGGCTAGGCATCTTATTCATATATTTTACTAATCACAACATTATTTATTAATATTACCTAAATATTTCTCTGACCTGGTTCCGACCTCATAAACACAAACATACAGAATTGTGTAAATTGAGAGAAATTATATTTTCCTATAAACAATGCATATTTGAAACTTGAAAGCTTAAAACGGACAGCATATTTTTTGCCAAAAAAATTGCCGTAGTGAGTGTAGTTTTTTCGGTTGTAAAGAATGAAAAAAAATGTCACTTTTCTTTTTTTTTTTTTGCAAGCCAACTCGTCAACTGGAGCATGAAGAATACCTTCATCCAAACTCATGGAAACTCGTGGGATAACTCATAAGAATCTTCAAGTGGAAGCTTACAGTTGACTTTGAGAAGTTGCACCGATACTATCCCATTAACTGATTACTCCCTGAAGTCAAACAGGAGTGGTGTCAAGAGAATCTTGTAAAATGTAACTAAGAGAGTTTATGATTGCTTCAAACTTGTCCACAAAATTCATCGTCAAAGATACATGCATTGTACTATTCAATCATAGGTTATATGAGTTCACTCGTCCCATGAGAATCAATTAATCAGCTCTTTACGGGAGTGGCTAGCCCTCCAAAATCAAGACCCAATTATCTCATCAAAAGAGACACATTCCCATTCAGTATCGATGCCAACCCCATTAGATATCACACACCTAACAATTTGTTTCCACATTCCCATTTTTGGCACAAATCCATGCCCTACCATTTGCTTCAATGACCATTCCACATCTTCCACCATATTCTGACGACAAAATCCCTTTATCACCAACTTGTAAGACTCAAAACTCGGATTTATTCCCTTCTTAATCATATTTTGCATAAAATTCTTGGCTTCAACAAAGCACTTTGCATCAAGAAAACAGTACAACACCTCTTGATAAGTTCCAGAATTCGGCTCGCATCCCTTGACCGTAACCCTGTCAAAAAGTTTCATCCCTTCTTGAAATCTCTTTCGTTTTCTTAATCCTAGGATCAATATGTTAAACACAATCGAGTCCACCTCCACCCCCTCCGATTCCATCCTGTCCAACAAAGTAAATGCCTCATCCACACGCCCAAGCTCGCACAAGCCATGCATTATGGTCGAAAAGGTTCTCACGTTAGGCGTGCATTTCTGCTTTGGAAATTCATCGAGCACATTGAGGGCAGCCTCAATCTTCCCGCACTCGCAGAGCCCTTTTATGATGATATTCAGGCAACAGGCATCAACCTCCACCCCCAAGGTCGGAGCACGTGCATAAACCTCATGAACAAACTCGAACTGTTTCGTCGAAACCAGCATATTCAACACGCAATTAAACGTGACCACGCTTGGCCAGCACTTGTAATTTGGCATATCGAAAAGGGTTTCGATGACTTTGTTTATCCTACCAGCAGAGTGGCCGTAAATCTTGATCACGTCACGGAACAACACATCAGAAAGTCGACATCTCCTCTCAAGCTTGATTCTTTGCATCAGAGCTTCGACCCCATCAAAGTCACCGGCATCCGCGAGCTTATGGATGACCGTAGAGTAGAGGGATTCGGTGGGATTGTAGTCTTTGCGGTTGGAGAGTTGAATGAAGAGTGGGAAGATGAGACGGGGGTCTTTGATGTTGTTGAAAATCCTGATGACTTGAGGCTGGCTCAGCCAGTCTTTGTGTTTGAGGAGATCGGGAGGAACACAACTCTTATCGCTAAACTGACGGAAGAAGAGCGAAAGATTTCGAATTGAGGAAAGGAATGAGAATCTGGAGATGGGCTGATGCATTTTCAATCTGTAACTCATACTCTCCGCATTTGATTTGAGGCACCCTATTCTGCCTATCATTGCAGAATATTTTGAAATGCTTCACAAAATACCCAATAAACTTCACAAGCAAATTGTCTTTATTACACCAGCAAACTCACAAATACTTTTTAGCAGGTTGATGAGTCGGGATTTCTTTAAATATCTATTAATTAAAAAAGGACTCGGCCTATAGAAAAAAAATTGTTTTTTTATGGACTGTTAAAATCGGGACTTGAGTCAAGTTCTCCAAGTTTAGATTATGAAAATTATTGTTTTACAGCAATAGGTCCGAGGTTTTTAATCAAATAAATGATGGGGGTATGTGTTTTAATCTTAATAAGCCGGATAGTAATTAAGAAAGAAAGATGCCCATACATAAATATTTTCCAATCTTTTGCAGTAAAGAAGGTAAAAAAAAGCACATTTAATCGATTTTCAGCTAGATTGTTAAATTGTAAACGCGTAAAGGGTTAATCTACTGCCATAAACCACCAGTAAGCATCCTCTTCCACAACGCCAATCCCATATGAAACAAGCGAATAATCCCTCAATCCCACAAAATCATTCATATTTTCCATGTTATCTCCAAAACAACACATAAAAGAACCAGCCATGTAATCATTAGGACAATAATAATAATAATAATAATCCATCTCCTCATCAATCCATTCAAAATCAAGATGATCGGGTGATGTAGAACAGAAGCTATATACATCCATTTGCTGTATATCATCCTCCATGCGATCATCAGAATTAACATTGGTCTCCAAACACGATTCTTGATCAGTAATCTCAACTTCAAGAGACTGAATCACGATTCCCAACTTTTTCGTCGTCTCCGTCTTCCACTTCGGGCACTCTTCCAGTAAAGTCATCAGCAATTGAAGAAGAATCGTCGAGTATGTTACTGTTCAAATCATGAACTTGAGTCTGCAATAGTAGTGCTCGAACCACAGATTTCAGATACCGTGGCCATTCCAATTATATCTAGATGCAGTGGATGGTCTAAGCCTCAAGATTGAAATGAACAGGGAGAACAAGATAAATTTAACCGGTTATTGTACGCATGCATCTTTCAGAGGAGTAGTCTAATGTCCCACATCGGTTAGATAAATAACCTTTGAGTGGCATATATGGCTTGGACAATCCTCCCTCCTTGAGCCTAGCTTTTGGGGTTGAGTTAGGTCAAGTTCCAATCTTAACTGGTATCAGAGCACGGGTTTCACCTTTCAAAGGAGAGTGTCCTATTTATACAGGGCTTCGACTTTAATAAACTTTTTTGTAATCGATATTTGAATTTTAGAGTCGAAGCAATGGCCATGTGCGATGCTAGTGAGGATGATCCCACCATTCATGTGCAACCAAGAATGACATATTCAATTGGTCCTGAAATTTTGAACTAAAGCAGTCTTCGTATTGTCTTGCAATGCCCCTACAATATTAATGCCATTGTTATTATGGATATTGTTTTCAAGAAATTGTGTCGGCAGTCTAATATGTACGAAGGATAAGATAATTAGATAAAAGGATATCTGTTTGGTGGAAGTCTAATATGTGTTTGTAAAATCTCTGTAAGTTGAAATTAAAAATTTACGATAAAAATGTAAAAATCTCAAATTTACGATAAAAATATATTAAATTATATATTTTATAAAATTTTGTCTACTCAATTGTGTGTTTTCTTCACAAATTGAGATAACTATTTAGATTTTTTTTAGAAATAATCCAAAAATAAATAAATCATTACATACATCATCAAACACTAATTTTCAATATTTACAACTCTTATTTTCAACATTCAATAATTTCAAACTTTTATTTTTAACATCCATGATTTTTTTTAAATATCAGTATTTAAAAAGAATATTATCAATTATCTTTACTAGTACTCTTCTTCGTGACTTTTGAAATCCAAAATATCCTCTGTTTTTATATAATTTCTTCGTTTCCCCCATTCTTAAAGATGTTTTAATTTTCGTAACGTAATGACGAGACCTTGATTATCCACGTTAATTGAATTCATTGACTGCTGACAATTGTTATTTAATTACAAAAAAAGGTGACTTATAAATACATTCATTTATAATAAAGACGAATAATAGTCAGAAGTCAAAATTTGTACATTCTTTTTTCAAAGACCCCATTAAATAAATTTTGAAAAGTTTAAAGAAGTACTCAATCAATATTCACGTTAAGGAAATTGGGTATCAAAGATTCATACAGAATAATTAATCAAGAAGAATCAAAGCTAACCAATTTAAAGAAAAATTTCGATTTCATATTCTAATAAACTTTGAAATTTATGAGAAAAAAGATAACTGATTTGTGATAAAATTGACGTCTCAAATATCTATGAAATATTGAGTTCAACGTACAAGTAATTTAGGGTTTATTTCATCTTACCCATGTGGGCATTGCCTCATGATAGGATGAATGATCAAGATTTGTCCATGCAATAGGACCCACTTTTTTTTGGAAATTGTATGTATGACAAGATCTTACCCATTGAAATGAAGTGAGGGTAGTACTCACATAAGTAGGATCTCATCTACCCGTAATTTAGATATAATTCTCACTCTTATTAAAGGGGGGGAACCTAGTGCATAGATTTGAACATACGTCGTTGATTAGGCCTGCATAAAGAGAGCTTAATTTGTATTATATTTAGAAAGATAGTTTTACATAATATATGTAATAAAATTTAAAATTTTCGCATTTTTATTTACAAATTGATAACAATATATCAAGTCTAATACAAGCTATTATAGATTAAATAAATTTCCCACTAGTTGAAGGCGCAAGCTGATGTCCATGAATAATAATAATACCTAAATACGTAAGTCGAAATAATTATGAAGTCCAACCGAAAACGATATTAAGTAGATGTGTGTTAAAAAGGAAAAATAATTTTTTGGGTCAATTAATTTGCGCAATTTTAGATTGTAATTAGATTTTCAAACTTTTGTTTTGATATACTAATTTTTAATTTTCAGTTAATTTGGTCTGATTGCTTATATGATATATGACAAGCTAGCATTTAGCGATGTCACGTATGTTCTTTCGATGTCAAGTTAGTATTTTTTGATGACGCGTGTCAACAATTAAACCAAAATAAATAAAAAATTAAAAGTTATTTATCAAAACCAATATTAAAAAATTTAATAAACAAAAACCCAAAATCAAACAAGTTACAAATCCAAAAACAGTTTTACCTAGTAATACATTGTTGCAGGTCAAATATGTATTATAAAACTCAATAAGTTGGCACTTATACATATCAATATGCGTAGAAAGAACATACATATTAGTTGACTTGTACTATTGTGTTTGATTTATTATATAGCTACTACTGTGTTGGACGACAGGACGCGCCTTTGACAACCCCACGCCCCCATGAACATATACTGGCCAATAGGTTTGGTGGACTTAAAACCACAAATGATGTCAACAAGCTTTATATTATATAAAAATCGGTCATTTTACTTTCATATTCATGTTCATGACATAGCATATATCTTCAATATTCAGGAGTTGCTTTCATATTTAATAAATAACAATGGACTATGGTGCTATATTTTCATCAATAAACATACTAACAATGTACATATATCAATAAACAATGGGAAGCATTTGAAATACGTAATATTACTCATGTATTACTTCAAGAACATGCCAACTTACACTTTCCTAGCAAAAACACGGTGTGAGGTGCTATTTTTGTGCTTCTAAACTGTCAAAACATGTACATATTCATCAATTCCATAGCTCAAATCCCTTCTTATGGTATACATAGCATAAACCTGAACATACAATGGCGTAACAGCTTTTGTGTCGTCTTAGTTATTCCCCCTTAGGGACTCAAGACTGTTCGGAGTATCCAAATTGTATATATTTTTGAGTAGTAAAAAAATGAAATTTCCTTCGATAGCAGATCAGCTCCCCAAAGAGAGAGAGAACTTAATTCTTTATGCGGAAAATTCTGTTATCATATCGCTTCTAACTTCAATTCAAGCTAAAGATGGTTGGTTGTGGAGAATTTGAGAGAAAGAAGTGAAACCCTTGCTTTCTTCCTTGGTTCTACCGTGAGTTTGATTGCAGAAATGATAATGATGGTTAAACAAATCAATCCCTAGAGTTTTAAACCATAAAAATCGAGTTTGGAACGCACACTTTCGCATAAGGGCGGTTAAGTTTGGCCGCCCCGGCGCGATCCCTACTGTATAAACACCTAAAAGTTGGTACAAGGGCGCTAGGGCGGTCGAACATGACCGCCCCAGTGTGGGCGCTTATGATCCTGCACGCATACTTGTCAAAGATTGCTCCAGAAACGTCTCTTTTATCATAATTTGAAAATGTGGTAAACATGAAAGTTGTAGTCCTATGTCTTTGCTTGCATCTCCAATTGTTTCATATCATTTCGAGGTCTGAGGTAAAAGTTATACTCAATCTACCAAAATATGTCATTGTAGGAATAATGATACACACGACACACATCGGGGCGCTTTTGGCTTGTCTTGCACAATGATTTGGACAAAATCTGAAACATGAAAGTTGTAGCATTATATCTTAGCTTTTATCATAATTTGAAAATGTGGTAAACATGAAAGTTGTAGCACTATGTCTTTGCTTGCATCTCCAATTGATTTCATACCATTTCGAGGTCTGAGGTAAAAGTTATACTCAATCTACCAAAATATGTCATTGTAAGAATAATGATACACACGACACACATCGAGGCGCTTTTGGCTTGTCTTGCACAATGATTTGGACAAAATCTGAAACATGAAAGTTGTAGCATTATATCTTAGCTTTCTAATGGTTGTGGCCTCATATAATTTGGATAAATATTCAAATCATTATGCTAAAACCCGTAAAAACAGCCATATTTTCATCTCATTTCCTACCAAATTCCATTACACTACTTTTACTTACACATCTTAGTATCATTATCTAGACACATATTCATTCTCAATACACTATTGACAATCTAGAAATCATATTCAATCTCTATATCAATATGTCAATCAACAAAAACATAATGAGCTAAATAACTATATAATAAATTACATAAACACATTATTATCATTTGTACGAGTAACCGGACATTATATTTTCAGTCTGACGTCAGCAATTAGACAAAAAATAAATAAATAAATTATTTTATCAAAACCAACATTAAAAAATTTAATTAAAAAAACCCAAAATCAAACAAGTTACAAATCCAAAAACTGTTTACCTAGTAATACATTCTTGCAGGTCAAATATCTATTAACCTCCACAACCACCGCAACCGCAACCGCAACCGCCGCCATTGCCACTGCCACCGTCACCGTCACCGCAAAAACAACCTTGTGAATTGCTGGCAACAAAAACACTTGTTTCCACCCTATCGGCATAACTTTTATCCTTTTTGTCATTTTTAACAGACTTTTCAGTTCTCTTTTTGTTGTAAATAGAAGCATATATGGAAGGCGGTTGAGGCCAGTTGTAGGCGGGCTTTCCCCTATTTTCTTTAAAGACATTCCGTGGCATTGGTGGACGAGATCTTCGAGGCGGTTGGGCCCAATTGTAGGCGGGCTTTCCCTTATTTTCTTTAAAGACATTCGGCGGCGCTGGTGGACGAGATCTTCGCGGTCGTGGGCATAGGCAGCTAAACATAGTGTCGATGTTCTGTTTGGGTACAAGGGGTGAAGATCAGTTCACAGCATTTTACTTCAAGTAGCGCAGCTTTTATAGGGAATATAATGTTTTATTATTATCTCGTTAATTAATTAATTGACTGCTGACCATAATAATTTAATTATAAAAAAAGTGAATTATTGAGTCAATTCATATGATCGCTGAATTCAACAAAATGCTTTATTTGACTTGTGAGTAATGAGCTTATTTCATGCCATTTAATATTTACATATATTATTCTAACACAAGCTTTGATTTATTTATTTTTTGATATGGATTGAATTGTGTGACGTGTTTAATAACTTTAATAGCGACTCAATGACGCATATGATGATGTCAAATGCTCAATTTGAAAAATATACAATATAAACGTATCCAACAAGATATCTTAAAAATAGTTGAATTGTTTGATCTTTTGGTTTTGTTAGCTTATATCTGGACCGTACATATACGGATTTGTGACGTTTTAGAATTGGTCCTGAATTGTATTTAGCTCAGGTAGTCTAAGTAAAAAAAGAAAAAAAAGAATCCAGTTAAATTAATATTTTACTCAAAAAATCTAATTGCAATGCGATAGATAGACATGTATTATTTTGTATTTTAAAAAAAAATTACTCAGATAATATTAGATTTTTTACTTCGCCACTACTTGCAAAAGATTATCCGATGATGTTATCACTTAAAAATTGATCTAAAAGATTTTTCAAGCTTGAGATATATTATATTGGCTAGGTTGTTTAAAATTACACTCCCTCGTTAAACAAAGTAAGCTTGTTTTAAAATTGGAATAAAAGAATTGATACATATATATAAGCCGGTTTGTCATATGATCCTAATTTAATTAAGAGTATTAAGAAAATTAAATGACAATATATAAATTACATGACAGAAGAATTAATGGCCACGTGTAATTTTTTTTAGATAATAGGAGCATTGTGAAACAATCTCACTGATATGTGAGACGACACAATCATGCTTATATTTATAATAATAAGAATATTTTTTTACATAAAAAATAAAATTTTTTCATAAATGATCTAAATAGAAAATTTGTGTCACAAAATTAACTCGTGACTCACAAAACTTTTTGTTTTTTTTTATGGATCAAATGGTAAAAGGAAATGCGGCCCCCATTGAGTTACTGCCAGAAGATCTAGCCATCACGGACCGACCCTTTCCATTTGCAAAACTCTGATAAATATTCGGCGAATCGGGCAGCATCTCTGCAAAATTTGATGCAGTTCGTGTATTTGCCATAAAATCTGATTGTAATATAATCAGCATACATAGTGCGATATGGAAATAAATAAAAATGGTAGGAGATTACAGGAATTAAACAACATTGTTTTTACCAGAAGTTGTCGAGCTTGTGGTGCTTGTTTTTTTGTTGTTTAAAGGCTTCACCTCACTACAACAAAAACGCAAAACGACAACAGATATCATAGCTTTCAGAAAACGACAACGGATTTTAACTGTTGTATTTTAGCGACGGTTTTTTAAAAATCGTCGCTAATTAGCGACGGTTTATGATATACCGTCGCTCAAATTAGCGACAGGTTCTGACTAATCCGTTACTCATTAGCGATGTTTAAGATATATCGTCGCTAACATTAGCGACAGTTCTTGACTAAGCCGTTGAAAGATATAATTAGCACATACAAAAGATGGACATAATTGAAAATCATAAGAAAAAAAAATATGAGGATATATGGTGAATTATCCCTTCTTTGAAGTTATTATTATTATTATTATTTTTCAATTGGTTCTCCTAGAATTGTTTGTTTCTTAAGTTAATTGTGAGTTTACTATGAAAGGTGAGTTGCTCTTATCTTGTTGAGGCTTTGTGAAGAGTCCAAGTGGAAAATTGAGGACCAAGACTTCGAAAAGTTGAGTGCGATTTCAATAGAAACATACAATCCAAAGTTTCCGGAACAAATGTAAAGGATTTATATTATGATTTCTCAATAAGGACGCAACATAAACATAGTTTAAAAATAGAGAGAACTATATTTTTAGTCTTATATATTCATTTTTTTGCGATTTTGATATTTTATATTGTCAAATTTTAATTTAGTCATGTATCTTTCAATTTTTTTATAATTTTAGTCTTTTTTCGTCGAGAATACTGGCACTGCACGCATCAGTGTTATGGTGTTGTTACATCGTTGTCATGTCGGAAAAAAAGACTTAAATTCTAAAAACAATAATTAAAGATAGTAAACTAAGCTTAATTTGACAAAATATATAAAAAAAAAAATCGCAAATAGATAAATATATATGACAAAAATACAATTTTTCCAAAAATATTTATCCTTTCATTCAATTGTTCAAATATAGTTTTCGAAGATATTTCAGTTGTAATAAGAATACTTTTATTTTGTGGTGTTCCATACATCATTTATGTACTCTACGATTGAGTTTGAGACGCGACCATCGCCGTCACTATTCTCCCTATATAAATAATAATTTGACGAAATTGCACATAGCTCTGAAATCCACTGCAACTTCGTTATGTTCGCTAAATTACTCATGAGTTACAAAATTATAACTTAACCATACCCCTAATTTGAAGAATATAGAGTCGATTGTCAATAATGTTTTGGCAATTTGGCTGATTTTTTAGAAGTACTGAGTTGCTAGCTTTCTTATCTTATTAAAAAAATTTATATATCATATATTATAAATTGGACTCGACTACCTATAATATAGCTTAGAAGAATAAACTTTTCCCGGTATTGTTTTTGAAGTCAAACTAAGGTTTGCCATCGCCCTCTCCATTTGCATGGCCTTCATAAATATTTGGTGATGCAGGCTGCCACTGGTGAGCTTGTGATGCATCTTTTTTTGTTGTATGGAGGCCTCATCTTTTTTTCCATTTTAAAACTAATTACTATTTGGTTTATGCTTTCCTCGTGAGTTTTATGTTTCTAAATCCCAACAACAAGAATTATTATTATTATTATTATTATTATTATTATTATTATTATTATTATTATTATTATTATTATTATTATATAATTTAATCGATTAAATAATATTATTTATACAATAATATTTTGTCCAAATTTATTGTTAATTAATATATATTTGATTTGTAAACTTGTCTTATTTTGGGTTTTTGCTAACTGGGTATTTAAAATTTGACTTTAGTGCGTATTCATATTATATATATAATATAATTTGGAAAAAAAATGTAAAAAGGAAAACTCGGACGTACATCCTCGGCCACAGAACATAACACAATCGGCTTGGCATACGTAGAATGCTTTATTGCTAATATCCGATCGTATTACCAAGTACGTGTCACCACTTACGCCATTCAAAACTTACCAACGAACTAAAAATCACACTGAAATTTGGAAACGCTGCAACTCGATTCCCACTTCAAATTCTACTCAGAAATGGCTGTTCTTGATATCTTCAAGCTCTCATTTCTTCTGAGTCTTTTCTCCACTTCAAACTTAAGCTCTGGCCCGGGCGGTAATGTTGGTGTATTCCCGCCAACGTGTAACCGAATCGAATGCCCGAGTTACGACGTGATTGACACCGGTGATGCGTTCGAGATCCGGCGTTACAATTCCAGTATGTGGATATCGACTCAGCGCGTTGATGATATCTCCTTTGTCAATGCCACCAGAGTGGGATTCCTCCAGTAAATACTGATTCTTCTCCCTTTTCTTTTTCTTCGGTACCTTTGTTTCTATGGTTGCATGCTCGCTCTTCGAATTGTTCTAGATTTAAAATACTCAACAGGATTAACGAGATTAACCGTTAAAACATTAACATGGTCAGATTTGTGGTGTTTAAATTGTTAATCTTGATTGTCAACGTATTGCCTATAATTCTTTTCCTGCTTATTACAATATTTATGTCCGGATTTCTTTATCTGAAATCAGTTAAATTAACACGACTTTTCTATCTTAATCCTTTGTATTGTAAACCATTTTTAAACCCCCATATTTTGGAGTTGGTGGAAGGCAATCCAAACAACAATTTCACACTTCTATGACATGTTTTCTGACACGGATGTTAGTCCAGTACTATTGGACAAAAGAGTCCCAAAAATAAACTACCTCAGACCAATTCAATCAAAGATAAAGAGGATATGTCCATCATTATGCTTTACTTCTGGCTCTAATCATATTCCATGTTTAAACCAATTTTTTTTATAAAAGAACGGGCATAAGGGAGGTGATCGAATGATAATTAACATTTTTTCCTTCCTGCCAGGCTATTTGACTACATCCAGGGAAAAAACGATGCCCAGCAGAAAATAGAAATGACGGCTCCAGTAATCACCGAGGTGAAGCCTAGTGATGGCCCCTTCTGTGCTTCATCCTTCGCCGTCAGTTTCTACGTGCCTAAAGATAACCAAGCAAATGCCCCGTCTGCTGATCATCTTCATCTACAAAAATGGGGTCTAACCAATGTAGCAGTTCGGCAATTCAGTGGATTCGTGAAGGACGAAGAAGTTGGAGAGGAAGCCGCTGCCTTGTACGCTAGTGTATCTGGAACGGTTTGGCAGGATGCTATTGAAAAGAGTCATTCAGGGGACGATGCAACGGAATACATCATCGCGCAGTATAATTCTCCGTTTGAGCCTAGAAACAGAGTAAATGAGGTGTGGCTGACATTTGATCTCTAGACAACTTGCGGTTTGAGAAGTGATCTTGATCGATGTTTTGACTATGATCATAATCTCTGAATAAACAATAATGTCATACACATATCTAAATGTGATATTGGCATGTCTGTTATGAGCATCAGGCAGTATGTGTTTTCATAATAATATGTAAAACCAAAAGTTGACACGTTGAACTATGACGCAACTGGTAGAAAATTATACATATGAGAAAATAAAGAAATAAATGAGACAAAAAAAATTTACGTGTTTTAGCAATTTATCTATGTTCACGGGAAGAAGAGAAACAATATTTTATACCATTAAGAAAATATCACAGAAGAACTCTTGGTAGTTGGAAAAGCTTGAATACCAGCAAAAAACTCACAATCGTTTATTCATGCTTGAATGATTGTTTACACTGTTGATCCTTCATTTATAACAAGTATAACAAATAGAAACAAGACACATGGATTTTTCTGTTGTAACTACTGTGACAGACAAAATCTAATCTGTTATATAAAAGATGCTCATTTATCCGGATCTTTCTTGATGGGCTCGGCCTTGATTGCTTGATCATGGACTGGACTTTGATTGGTTGATTTGGGCCTTGAATCTTTGTTCTCTGTAATTTCCTCCCTCAAGCTCAGCAGTGGTGAAGAAAGAACTCTGAGCTTGGACCGGAATTTGAGAAAAGAGGCAGCGGTCAATGGTTTAGTAAGAATATCTGCTATTTGATCATAAGTTGGAACATGACGAACGGAGATAGTCTTGGATAGCACTTTCTCTCGGACAAAATGGAGATCGAGCTCAAGATGCTTTGTGCGAGCATGAAGAACTGGATTTGCACTTAATGCAATGGTGCTGAGATTATCACACCATATGATGGGAGGTGCTACTGGCAGAACATGAAGTTCGGATAAAAGAGATTGTATCCAAAGAAGTTCCGATATAGCATTGGCAAGACTGCGATATTCGGCTTCAGTACTAGAACGTGAAACCACGGCTTGCTTTTTAGAGCTCCAAGAGACAGGGTTGTTTCCAAAGAACCAACAAAACCCAGAAGTGGATCGGCGATCATCAATATCGCTTCCCCAATCAGCATCACAGTAGCCAACGAGACTGAGATTAGAGGACGAGGTGAGATGGAGACCAACGTCAAGAGTTCCTGTGAGATATCGAAGAATACGCTTGACAGCTTTCCAATGTGTGTGAAGAGGTCGTTGCATAAACTGACACACTTTGTTCACACTGAAAGAAATATCGGGCCGTGTAATAGTAAGGTATTGAAGAGCGCCGACTGTACTTCGATATAAGGTAGCATCGTCAAAGATTTCTCCGTCATGTGCAGATAACTTGCTGTTGGTAATCATCGGTGTAGGCAGAGGTTTAGCCTTATCCATCTTAGTTCTGGCAAGAAGATCTCGAGTATACTTGGCTTGAGTGAGAACTAACGATTGGTTAGTAGATTTAATCACTTCTATACCCAAGAAAACAGACAAATTTCCAAGATCTTTAAGAGAGAACCGAGTGTGTAACTGTAAGATCAAGTCTTGAACATGAGAGCTGTTATTTCCTATAATTAAGATGTCATCCACATATATAAGAACATAGATAATAGAGCTGGAATCAAACTTGACAAAAAGAGATGTGTCGGCTTTGGACGCTGAGAAGCCCATTGATGTTAGAGCAAGTTTGAGTTTGTCAAACCAAGCACGGGGGGCTTGTTTTAAGCCATAAATGGCTTTGTGCAATCTACAGACGAGTTGGGAGTTGCGTGACTGGATCTCAAAACCAGGCGGTTGACGCATGTAGACTATCTCATCAAGATGTCCATGTAAAAAGGCATTATTGACGTCAACTTGACGAATGTCCCAGCCCTTGGAGATAGCAATGGTTAGCACAAGCCGGATAGTGGTTGGCTTGACAACTGGACTAAAAGTCTCTGTGTAATCTAAACCAGGGGTTTGGGAGTACCCTTTTGCCACGAGACGAGCCTTATACCGAGCAATAGATCCATTAGGATTAGTCTTGAGTTTAAAGACCCATTTACAGTCTATGATCGGGGCATGAGTTGGAGCTTCAACAAGAGACCAAGTCTGATTCTGAAGTAGGGCTTGATACTCATTGTTCATGGCCTGACACCATTCCGGAGAACCTGTTGCCTCAAGATAAGTCACAGGTTCTCGGGGAATAGACCAACTTGTTGCGAAAATTTTTGGCTTGAAGATTCCAGCCTTGGATCGAGTAAGCATGGGGTGATGATTTTTGGGAGAAGAAACAGAGGTGGAGCTCGCTGAAGTAGGGGATGGAGATGTGGAAATGATGGGAGAGGGACTAACTGAAGATGAATGAGAATTAGAGTGATGGTTTAGGGGGGAGTTGTGAGGTGTATTGGAGGGGATGAGTTGAGGTAAGTAAAGTAATGTAGTGTCGGAGTGATCTTTAGGAACAGAGTGGAACATGCTGTCATAAGGAAATACTAATTCATTAAATTTAACATCCCTAGAGATGTAAATCCGACCATCCTTGCTGTAACAAATATAGCCTTTATGAGCAGCACTATATCCTAAGAAGATACAAGGTTCGGAGCGGAATTGAAGCTTATGGTTGTTATATGGTCGGAGACACGGGAAGCAGAGACACCCAAAAACACGAAAAGAAGAAAAATTTGGAGTTTGACGATAGAGAAGCGTGAGTGGTATATGACCCTGATTACCAGAAGTTGGAAGTCTGTTGATAAGGTGAACAGCGGTGAGGAAAGCGTCTTCCCAGAAACTTAATGGCATAGAAGCATGAGCAAGTAAGGAGAGACCAATCTCAACAATATGGCGGTGTTTTCTTTCAACGACACCATTTTGCTGAGATGTGTATGGGCAAGAGAACCTATGAATTATGCCTTGATCATGAAGAAATTGAGATAGAGATCGAAACTCTCCTCCAGAATCGGTTTGTAAGATCTTAATTTTTTTTTGAAATTGAGTTTCAACATGCTTCTTAAATTGAAGGAAAATGGAATACACTTCAGATTTAAGTTTGAGAAGGTAAATCCAAGTGAACCTACTGTAGGCATCAACAAAACTCACATAATATTTGAATCCATTTCTAGACAAAGTATGTGCTGGCCCCCAAACATCTGCGTATATGAGTTCAAAAGGTGCTGAGTATTGAGTTAAAGAATGAGTGAAAGGTAGCTTGTGGCTTTTTCCAAGTTCACAGGCAGTGCAAAAACTCATGGATTCATTTTTTGAAACAGAGACATTACAAGAAGATAAAATTTTCCTAACAACAGATAAACTTGGATGCCCTAGTCTAAGATGCCACTGATCTAAGAGACTGGGAGACACTTTGATTGATGGCTGGATGAGATCCTTGTTATCAGAAGAGAGGGAAGCTGAGAGGCATGTTGCTGGAAAAGTTGACGGAAGGAGAGGTTGTCCAAGACTAAACTTGTACAGGCCTTTATGTAAATTCCCTTTGAGAAGAATTTCCTGAGTTGCTAGATCCTTCACAAGACAAAAGTGAGGGTGAAATTCAAAAAAGACTTGATTATCTTGGGCAAACTTGCTAACACTCAATAGGTTTTTGTTAATTTGAGGTACACGAAGCATAAAAGTTCGTGATGAAGAAGGACAGTGAAATTTGGAATAACCAAGGTGAGAGATAGCCAAACCTGCTCCATTTCCCATTTGAACCTTACCACTCCCTGAATATTCAGAACCAAATGTGAGGTTTCCTAGTTCCTGAGTAACATGGTGGGTTGCCCCTGAATCTGGGAACCACCATTCTTCAACAGGAGCTTCTGAGGCAGTGATGTTGAGAGCGGATGGTGAATGTTGTGGAAGGGACGGATGCGGATGTTGATATTGTGGTGTCTTTGCAGTACCGACATTCCTTGGCGTTGGAACATAGTCTTTCTCAAATCGATAGTAACATATTTGTGCTATATGTCCAGTAATACCACAAATTTGACAGACCGGACGACCATTGTTGGGTTGCCAATTTCGTCCCCCCCTCATGTTTCTGCCATGGCCTCTTCCTCGTTGATAAGAGCCTCTGAATGCCTGAAAATTCTCGTGCTTCTTTGGAGATGTGAAGGTTGAGGTATGAATAGCTGGAGCAGGACTGTTGCCATTGAGATTATAGGTCTCAATGTGTCCTTCATGTGAGAGCAGTAATGCACTTGCATCAGAAAAATTAAGAGAGTCGGTGCGTGAGGTGATATGAACTACCACTGAGTCATATTCGATTCCTACACCTCCAAGAACATATAAAATCTGATCTTCCTCTGTGATTAGATGACCACTGGCGGCAAGTGTGTCTATATAATTTTTCATCTTGCCAAGGTAGTCTTTCATTGGCATGTTGCCTTTCTTGAGTGTTTGTAATTGAAGTTTGAAGTGCATTATACGTGCTTTTGTTCTTGAAGCATACAGACGGCTGACCCTGCTCCAAAGTTGAGATGAAGTTTCACATCCCACCATTTGGCTTTGCACAGTCTCGGCCATGGAAGCAAGAAGAAATGAGAATAGCAGCTGGTCTTGTCGACACCAGGAGATGTACTGCGGATTGATTGTTTCTTCACTGCCATCTATGGAAATAAGATGGGAAGGGATTGGTGGGTTTTCAAGGATGAAGATTTCTAGCCCTAAACCTCGAATGCTGGCTAGGACCTGTAAGTTCCACAACAAATAGTTATCATCGTTCAGCTTGACTGAGGTAATCTGATTTGCTGGGTTGATAATAAGAAGATTGGGGTTAGAAGGAATACTGGAAGCAGAGGAAATGGCCTCCGCCATTAATAGCTCTGATACCAAGTTGGAAAAGCTTGAATACCAGCAAAAAACTCACAATCGTTTATTCATGCTTGAATGATTGTTTACACTGTTGATCCTTCATTTATAACAAGTATAACAAATAGAAACAAGACACATGGATTTTTCTGTTGTAACTACTGTGACAGACAAAATCTAATCTGTTATATAAAAGATGCTCATTTATCCGGATCTTTCTTGATGGGCTCGGCCTTGATTGCTTGATCATGGACTGGACTTTGATTGGTTGATTTGGGCCTTGAATCTTTGTTCTCTGTAATTTTGGTCTTCTCAAGATTTTCCTATCTCAACTCTGTACGAAGTAATTAACTTTCAAGTTTCTCATTTGTTTTTAATGTTTTTCAAGACCAATGATGAAGCCTTTTATAGGCAAATTTGATATTGAACATATGGCTCAATTTTCCCAAGTACTTTATCTATTTTCGACTTGAAACCATTTAAATTATATTAAAATCACAAACAATTTTGTATACTTAAATATAAATAATAGAAGGCTTAATATATATTTGATTGGTTCATGGAAGAAGTGGGGGGTCGACGAGTCAAGTTTGTGTATGTGTATTCAAAACTGAACACGTAACATCTTTTTATTCAATTTGACAGTAACACTTGTCAAAATATGGTCATCGCCTTCGAAGTCGGACCACATATAAAAGTCATGGAGTCCGTCTTCTCTCCACAAAATTTTATAGACAAAAAGTTTTATTTATAATTTATAAATTAGTGCAAATATGACGTAAAACATTTATGCCTCATCATCTTCAAAAAGTAACAAAAATTACCTAGTGCAACGCATAAAATTTATCATAAGAAAAATTGAAGCAGAATTTTTTTATTATACCAAGCAAAATTCTACAAGATAAATATATGAATACATATAACCCTCAATGACTCAGCTTAACTATTCTGGGTGAGATCGGAAGAATTCAAGAGCTTCACCAGTGGGTGAATCCGTAGAAATTCGTTGCCTTCTGTAATGTTCGAAATTGAAAGGGGTGTAGAGGGCAGGGTGATCGGAATCCACCAACCCCGGCAACACTTGAACGTTCTCATCCTCGGCAGGCAGCACGAAAAGGGCGATTGTTATACGTACAGAAGCCTCGTAGCATTGCACTTGATGCTTCACGTTGTGAAACCTTCCATTACTCCACACCTATATATATATATATATATCACTTAATTAATTGATTGATTTCATATGATACATACATACGAATGTAATTAATGTGTGTGTGATGGATTATAATTATATAAATAATTGATTTTTTATATTAATGTTTACTTGTTTGAATAAATTTATCTTACGTTGAATCTGAAAATTATATTTTATCGTTAGTGGCCCAAAACAATATCTTCTAGAAAGCTTTGAACCATTTGCGATGATAACTAAAAATAAATTAAAACAAAACCAAACCAAAAAGCAGGAGAGAGAGAGAGAGAATTCAGGATCATTAAACTACCACGTAATAATAGTAATTAAATTTAGGGTAATGCTATGTGTACATAATGGGTTACATAGAGGCTTACATGTAATTATTAAATAATTATTAAATTACAATTAAACCCTCATCCTAAATTGATAGACTACACATTCCATTCATTATTTCTTCTCCTATCAATAATATTAAATTGTTTTTTTTTTAATGCAAGTCCTGAGATTTATCATACAATTTTTTTTTTTAAAAAATATATTTTGATAAATATTATATTTTTCAATATTTAATAAATCATATAAAAAATTAATAGTAATGATTTTTTAAATTAAAAAAATTAATGATTGTAACTACAATAATAAATTATTATATTGCCAAAATTAGAATTAGACAAACGAAACAATCTACAATCTCTTTTACGAATCTACATCTAAAACAAACAAAACAACAAATTGGAAGAAAAAAACTAACCTTAATTTACAGTAATAAAGATGTAAAACAAAGAGAATAGATGGTCGTCTCGATAAGCAATAGAATATTTCTATGATCTCGATTTTTTCTTCGTCTTTACCGCATATGGATTTGGAAGCGAGGGTTGGGAGAAGAGAAGAAAGATACGGTCAATCGATTTGGAGTGAGGGCTGAGATAGGAGAAGAAATAATTAATAGAATAGGTAGTCTATCAATTTAGGGTGAGGGTTTTATTTGTAATTTAATAATTAATTAATAATTACATGTAAGCCTCTATGTAACCCATTATGTACACATAGCATTTTCCTTAAATTTATTATTGATTTTTAGGCAGCATGCTAAATGATAAATTAATTAAAAGTGGTATACTTACCTTGCCCGCATCTCCGACATTAAAAACGAGTGTTCCGGGCACATGATCAACAGAGATTAACTCTCCGGTGGTTTTGTCCACGACCTCTAAACCATTAACGTTATCATCATCATGGAGTATGGTGAAAAATCCAGCGTCTGAATGCATTACAGCACCCTGTAATCCCACAGTTTCCGGTCCATAATTATATTTGTTCATTTTGAACTGGGATATTCCTTCCTTGAATTTCTCGCCGTTCAATCCCAAACCGTCCATTAATTTGCTCCCCACGACCTTTGCAAGATCATGAATAGCAGAAGTGTATTTTAAGATAATCTCCCTGCAAAAGGAATGGAAAATTTCCAAGAATAAGTATGAGCCTGCAAGAATTTTTCTCTATTGTTTCGTTTTTCTTTACATGAATCAAAAGGTTACTTATCATTACCTTTTCTGAGGAGATACATCCAACTGAGTGCAGAAATGATCAACAGCGGCGGCCGAGCCCGCATCGTATAAACTCAGGCTTTCGAAAAAAGCACTGGCTATGTTAGGTGGGGTGTACCCTTTTGAAGGCTCCAGATGGTTATAATTCCGCATCTTGATTTCCATTGGAAGATCATGAAGAGAACGTATTACATCCTTCATATCAGACATGAGGGACAAAGGAACCCCGTGATTGATAAGCCTGAAGCAACCCCATTCTTCGCACGCACTCACCATTTTCTGCGGCAGAGTTGAGAAATCTTGCATATCAATCACTGGAACTGACTTGGTTATGGTCATTTTGTATAATTTTATTTCCTTTTTCAAGTTATTTATCGTATTGCAATGATTTCTTGAAGATGTAGAGGTTTTCTGTGTGGGTTTTTAAGCCGGCGAAACCATGTATTTATGGCTGGATTTGAGTTTGAATAGTCGTGGAGTGGAGTGGAAAGTAAACAGTCTTATTTTATAATTAATATGGAGAGAAAAAAATACTCTTTACTACTTTCCAATAAATCTAAAAATTATTATTTTATTTGGAAAACTAAATAGAAATATGTGCATATATTGAAACTAAAGTAATCAATAACATTTATATATTAAAGAGTACAAAAGAAACTAGAGTATATCTTTTGTGAGATGGTCTCACGGATCTTTATCTATGATACGAACTCTATCGATATTCACAGTAGAAAGTAATACTCTTAGCATAAAAAGTTATATTTTTTCATGGATGACTCAAATAAAAGAACTGTCTCACAAAATACGACCCGTAAGATCTTCTCACACAAATTTTTGCCATGAAACTATTATGTGGTTAAAAATTTTATAAAATGATGCAACTTTTGGACAGATTAAAAACATGCTCTATAATTATTAAAGTTCCCGTAATTATTAAAAACAGATGTTATTTTTTTCTAGCATAATTATTTTACTATATAATAGCCATTGAATATCTTACGTGTCTGAGTAAATTATTACTTGCATTCTAGAAGCCTTGTAGAATTTGGTTTATTTCTTTACCTGTAAATCACCATCGAGATTTTTCTCCCAAAAATCACCATCATCGACTAAGAATATGCCAAATTCAAAAAACAGCCAATTTATTTGTATGCCAGTTATTGACTTTTCTTAATTGATGAAATAATATCACCTATTTAATTTTTTTAAAAAAAAAATTAGGGAAAACTACAATTAAAGTTGCTAGTCATAGTCCTAAAAAAGCAGCTAAGACAGGAAATTTCAATTTTAGTTCGTAAAGTATTTTTAGTTTTTATTATAAATTTAATAATTACATCAATTCAGTCAACATATTATATGATACATATACATGCAACATTTAATATTAAATGCATAAATTCTTAAGTTTTCAAATAAAAGCCTCAAATCACAAATGGTATGGATGAAAGCTTTCGTAATAGTTATTGTATCAAAGGCATGCTTTTTAAATTTAAAATTAAATTTCATGCAAAAAAATTAAAAATTAACTTAAATTTGATCAAAAAAACTCACGTTTTCGCATTTTTTCTGGTCAATCCTTTGGTTGATCGGTATTTTCACACTTTTGCTCGAAGCAAAGCTTTTTTTTTTACGTTAAACGCTTAATATAATCTTTTAGTGATATTTATAATGTGTGACTCATTTTCATGTGTGTTATTTTATTTATATCATGAAAAGAAGAACAACTTTAATATTTTTGTTTGTTCCGGAAGTTTAAAGAATCTCAAAATTGATAGCATATCGAGTCAGTTGTATTCATTGGTTAACCAATATAGAAAGACAAAAATTTGTTTGAGACGGTCTCACGGTCGTATTTTGTGATACGGATCTCTTATTTGAGTCGTTCATAAAAAAATATTACTTTTTATCTCACAGTTAAAGATTTGTAAAACCGTAGACATACTCATATATAATACTGCAACATGAATCGCATGTTTGTTTACCAAAATATGACTTCAGCCGTAATCAGTCATTTTATTTTCGGTTTCCCCTTTTTCAAAGTTAGATGGCATGTAATACTCATAGCTTATGGATTTGGGTTACCCCGATTAATAGTTTATAAGCTGTAACACAACTTATTATGATAGTTTACAAGTTTTTTAAAAATATTTTACCAGATAGATTTTGAGAGTTTATAGCATATTTTTAATAACTTATAAGTCGAGCCAAATAGTGTCATATCCAAGATTTCTAATGAAAAATAATTAATTTACCAAAATTGAAAAACACACGACTAAAATTGAAATTTGTTATCATAAACAACTAAAATGAAAATAAAATTAAAATTTTGTAAAAAAAGTTTTCTTCCGAGATAATCCCCTTGCCTCATGTCCTTACAAAACTATTAGTGTATCTGCTTTTTTAATATTGAAATAATTTAAATTATATTAAAAGTTAAAAGTAATTTTTAATTAATGAGTACATTTCTTGTGAGACGATCCCACGAATCTTTATTTGTTAAACGGATCCACCCTATTAATATTCACAATAAAAAATAATACTCTTAACATGAAAAGTAATATTTTTTCATGGATGACTCAAATAAGAAACACGTCTCACAAAATGCGACACGTGAGACCGTCTCACACAAGTTTTTGTCTCAATTAAAAGACTCAATATTTGATTTGTAGAAGAGGCGTTCGACGAGTAAGTGCGGTTGTGTTTTCGAAAGGTCGAAAAATGGGTACAGCGCCGGTTGAAGGAACACCCCCCTGAAACTTTCTAGATGGTTTCAAATTTTAAATTCGTTTTGTTTTTTTATGTGTAAAATGTGTTTTTAATACATACAAAATTCGATATCTCAAATTTGAATTGATTTGATTTTAGTCGGTCCACATAAAAGTTATGGATCTTTCCTACGTCTTTCCTCAGCAGAAAAGCATTTTCCAAGAACAAAAAGGAATGGAAGTCGGTCCGAAGATTGCTTCAGCCAAATACATTTTGCCAAAATTGAGCAAAATATGGAAATGAAGTACGGAATGAGATTGAACGAGCAACAAAGAAAGCTTGTGGAACAGTAAAATCTGATAATGATAAAATATGTTAATGATCCAAAACCGATTAAAATGTAATGTCCGTATTATATGAAAATACAAGAACAAATTTTTCGTAAATGATTCAGTCAGTAGTTTATTTTTTTTAATTATTCGTATTCTTTAAAAATTGCCTGTAAGTTTTTAAATTTTAATAATGTATAATCGTAATTTGTTATTATAATGTGCAATTTTATTATGTTATTTTAAATTTTGTGTAATTTTGTTTTATTTTGATTTTTCTATTCCATCTATTTTTTAAAAATTAGTTGTAAGTTTTAATATCATTTATGCAATATCATTTCATTAAAGAAAGCAGGCTTGGGATCCATTTATACCTGTGGGGATGATAAATTGCCATTAACCACACAGCTTCTGTTAGATAGTATGGTCCTTTTCCTTATATAATAAAATCTTGATTCAACTTTAAAAAAAAAAACTCAAATATGGCACTTTTGTATGTCAACTACTAAATTTAAATATTTTAGAAAGCTTCACAATATTTTATCATATATGTAAAATATAAAATAACAAAAAAATTTATCTTAGAATATTAATTTTTTATTCCAAGTTTTAGTATGGATATAAAAAATATTGATTTATATAATCATTTGTACAAACTCATTTTGACTTAGTACTTATCACTTGTCTAATCGATTAGGCACTCTAAATTTTAGGATGAACCTCACAATCCACATAATGTTTAACATCTTTTATGTCTAGACTTCAAACACAATTTTAATACCTTCATGTGAAGACTATCACTCAATTAAATTTTGAAGTACATTTCTCTTGTATATATGGGTGATTTTGTGTGAAGAAATTAGTTTATTACAGTATATATATATTCTCAAATAGAACCTCACATATAAGGAAAAACTATCGTTAAGCTAATATATCTATTTAGACTCTTTTTTTTTGTTTTCTCTCATTTTAACTAATTCGTTCATGTGAGCTGGTCATGTTTTAAATCTTTTAAAAAGTTTATATTTGATCTTCAAGATGTTGTACGTATAACTTCCAAAAGTGATATATAAATTAGACACAAGAATATGACAATTGGAAAAAGTTTTGTACTATTTATGACGTTGCAATGGTTATATTTGACTTCCTAACAGGTTGTCGGTGCGGTCCGATTCCAAAAACAAAACAGTTTAATGAATGAAACGGTTGAGTAAACGGGTATGGTCTTGTGAATATAGCTTTTGATTTGTTGATTTTTTGGCAAAGAGAAGAACATGGAAATTGTAGTCATTTTTCTTAACTTTCCATAGAGTCAAGAGTCGTTTAATTTTGAGTTCATATGAGATATATACGCTGAAAGTACTGGATTGTATACATGTTCGGACTATTTCTGCAACCTCTGCAAAACCGGCAAAGTCATAACGAATTATCAGCTTCTTAAGCATCGATTCAAACTTCAATCTTTGAAGATGATTTATAGATTATTGTCTTATCTTTCCACGTATGTTGAATCATTCCATTACAATAGTTTAGCTGAGAGATATTGCCAACATACAGAGCTGGTCTATCGAGCCATATGCCACCGCCATTTAGCCTCGATAACATCCAAAATACTCGATCGACCTAAAATATGATTTTTCTACATAATTTAGTATGATTTCCAGCTGTTCTAGCCGCTAATCATTTGGATTACCAATTTGTGAGATATCATCGAATGACCTCGTTATATTTTCAGATTGACTTCGTTTAAGTTTCAGTTTATCAAATCTCTCTTCTTGACATCTTGCTATTATAAAAATCAAGATTGACTCAAATCAAGATTGCTATTATAAAAATCAAGATATCATCGAATGACCTCGTTACAAAAAATGTTGCTATTATAAAAATCAAGATTGATAGCATTTCCGAAAGCCAACAACACAAATATATTAACTCTAAACATTAATTTAAAATATAATAAAAATAAAGAGATATGGAATTAAAAATTTAAAACATAAGGAAAAAAATCAATTTTCAGAAGATTGAAAATAAAATATAAACTAAAATCAAAATAAAAGTAAAAATTGCTTTAAATATTTGTTTTGTGTATTTTTTTACATTTAATTATATTAAGGCAAAAACTTATGTGAGACGGTCTCACGGGTCGTAGTTGTGAGACGGATCTCTTATTTGGGTCACCCATGAAAAAGTATTACTTTTTATGCTAAGAGTATTACTTTTTATTGTGAATATGGGTAGGGCTGACCCGTCTCACAGATTATGACCCGTGAGACGGTCTCACATGAGACTCACTCTTATATTAAAAGTTATAACGATAAATTTTTTAATTAATTAACACTGCAGGTAACTTATTTTTGGAATTGAAATACTAAAAACAAAACAAAAGGTATTATTGCCATATTTTAATATAGACATTAAATATGAAGTGTATTTAACAAAAGACAAAAATTTGTGTGAGATGGTCTCACGAGTCGTATTTGTGAGACAGATCTCTTATTTGGGTTGTCCACGAAAAAGTATTAATTTTTATGCTAAGAGGATTATTTTTTATTGTGAAAATAGGTAAGGTTGACCCGTCTCACAGATTAAGATCTGTGAGACGGTGTCGGTGTCACATGAGATCTACTCTTAACAAAAAGATACAAATGAAATAACACATTCGTGATTTTGTTTTCAGAATGAGAAGATATTTTAAAAACATAAACGAACAAATCCAATTCTTTGTCCAATGACTAGCTAGCTAGCTTTTGATTTTTAAAGCTCATCCAAACGCATATATAATCCTAATCCTTGAACATTAGAAATTAAATTATCGATGTGTTATAACTGACAAACATTTGTTACAGATGGTCTTACAAGTCGTATTTTGTGAGAGAGGTCTTTTATTTGGGTCATCCATGAAAAAATATTACTTTTTAGAATAAGAGTATTTTTTTATTGTTAATATCAGTAGGGTTGACCCGTCTTACAGATAAAAATTCGCGAGACTTTCTCACAAAAAACATACTCATTATAATTATCTGTAAATAAAGTTTGAGATATCGAATTCAAAATTTAATTTTAATAAATCCCTCACAACTTTAAAAAAAAAATCGCTTTGAATTATATTTGTCCGTAGCCTATAAAAATGTATATCTCGTCTTCCCCACCCCTTGTTAGGATATTCAAATATATACGTCTGTATATATTTGTGAAGATCATGAACAATAAATTACCTTTTAATTTTAAATTGGATCATATATATTGATGTTTGGTAAACCATCATATCATAATAATATTAAAAATATAAGAACAAAGATTTATTTATTGATCACGAGAATCATGAGAACAATTATATATTATATATATATAATATTAAAAATATAAGAACAAAGATTTATTTATTGATCACGAGAATCATGAGAACAATTATATTATATTTATATATATATATATATATATATATATATATATATATATATATATATGAGTGAGTCTCATGTGAGACCGTCTCACGGGTCATAATCCGTGAGACGGGTCAACCCTACCCATATTCACAATAAAAAGTAATACTCTTAGTATAAAAAGTAATACTTTTTCATGGGTGACCCAAATAAGAGATCCGTCTCACAAGTACGACCCGTGAGACCGTCTCACATAAGTTTTTGCCTATATATATATATATTATTGTTATCTACAAAATTCGGAAAAGAAAAATGTATAGCTAGCTAGCTACATGATATGAATGTATTTGGCCAGAAAGATGAACAAGATGAAAACCCGATGGAGTTGACAGGATTCGACTTTGGTTTTTCCTCGATTTTTGGATTCCGTTCGCACTCGCCAATATCGGCTAATTGGGAATACTCAGATTCTTACTCTTAATTATCATTATGGGACAAAAGAATGGCAAATTTTCGTTCGAAGCCTCAGGTCTCACCACCCCAATAGTACCGCCGACAATGGACCCTTCCGCCGCAGAGGCCGGGAACTCCTACTGGCGTTTCAGCAAGAATGATTTTTTCCCGGAACCTAGCTTCCAGGACTTCTCCACCTACCTCTCCGCCCTCTCCAAAACCCCCCACCGTCTCAAAGATCGCCTATTCGGGCGATCCTCCGACGCGAATGAACTCGTTCAGTACAAGAAACAATCGGAGAATGAGATGAAGCAATGCCTCACGTGGTGGGATCTTATCTGGCTCGGATTTGGTTCGGTCGTCGGTTCGGGAATTTTCAGCATCACTGGTCAAGAAACCCACGATCACGCTGGTCCTGCAATCATTCTGTCGTATGCTGTTTCGGGTTTATCCGCTTTATTATCTGTGTTTTGTTATACCGAATTTTCTGTTGAGATTCCGATCGCTGGGGGGTCCTTTTCTTTTCTTCGAATAGAATTGGGGGATTTTGTTGCTTTTATCGCTGCTGGAAATATTTTGCTGGAAGGGCTGGTTGGGGCAGCAGGCTTGGGGCGTTCTTGGTCATCTTATTTTGCTAGCATTATTAAAAGTAATCCCGATTTTTTGAGGATAAGAGTTGATTCTTTTGCTGAGGGGTTCAATCTATTGGATCCTTTGGCTGTAGTGGTTTTGGCCATTGCCAATGGTTTTGCAATGACGGGCACGAAGAGAACTTCGGTGCTGAATTGGATTAGTTCAATATTCGGGATTGTGGTGATTGTGTTCATTATTGTTGTTGGTTTTGTGCATGGGAAGAGTGATAATTTGGTTCCTTTTTTTCCATATGGGGCTGAAGGGGTGTTCACTGCCGCTGCCGTAGTATACTGGTCTTATACGGGTTTTGATATGGTTGCTAATATGGCTGAGGAAGTTAAGAAACCTTCAAGGGACATACCAGTTGGGCTGCTTGGGTCGATGTCTTTGATCACTGTCGTGTACTGCTTAATGGCGTTGGCTCTCACCATGATGGTGAAATATACTCAAGTGGATGTCAATGCCCCGTATTCTTTCGCATTCGATGGAATTGGGATGAAATGGGCCAAGTATTTAGTGAGCATTGTTGCTCTTAAGGGAATGACTACCAGTATGCTAATTGGATCAATGGGACAGGCTCGTTACACTACTCAGATAGCGAGGGTGCACATGATTCCCCCTTGGTTTGCTCTTGTTCATCCCAAGACAGGAACTCCTATTTACGCCACCCTGTTGATAACCACAGGTAGTTGCATTCTTGCCTTCTTCTCGAGTTTGGACGTTTTATCAAGTGTATTATCGTTTAGCACCCTCTTCATTTTCATGCTTATGGCCGTTGCTTTGCTCTTTAGACGGTACTACGTTAAGGATGTCACCCCCAAAAGTGATGCCATCAAATTTTTCATATCATTATTCCTTATTTTTGGGTCGTCTCTTGGGATAACGGTCCTTTGGAGTTCCAAAAATAGGGAATGGACAGGGTATGCTTTGAGCGGAGGGCTGTGGTTCGTAGGAACTTTAGGGATGGCATTTACAGCGAAACACAGGAATCCGAAAGTATGGGGGGTTCCCCTTGTTCCGTGGTTTCCATCTCTATCGATAGCTATGAATTTGTTTCTTATAGGATCTCTTGGTTCGGTTGCTGTGTGGCGGTTCCTTATATGCAGTTTCATCATGCTATTTTACTATTTGTTAGCCGGAGTTCATGCGACTTACGATACTGCTCATATGGATGAACAAAAAATGAAACTTGAAGAGGGAATATAAGATTTGGACCAAGGGAGTTGGCTGGTAATGAGGAGGTAGGGTTTGCTAAGATATGTTTGCTACGAGTGCAAACCGAGCACTCAACTAAAGTATGAGACAGCATCGTCTTTACAAGTTCCATTTCAAATACAGTGTTCTGTCATATTTTTCTTAGTTGGTTTCTGTATTCTGTCAATACAAGTTTTAAAAATATGGAAAAGCGCTTGAAACTTGAATGAAATATTTAGTCCAACTCTAAAATACAAGCAAAGTGAAGATTAATGTACATGTCATCTATGTACACGCACTGCGTGTGTGTTCAAAGCTAGTTTGAAAGATTTGCATGAAAGCTAGTTTGAAAGATTTGCATGGATGATGGACCCCCAATGAAGGAAGAAGATAATAAGAAATTAACTTTGTCGTATTTACGTTATTGAGTAGGTTTTTGGATTCTTGGAGTTGTATTGGATACAGAAAAAGTCTTGTAAACGAATAGCCCAAATCCGATTGTATGATAAACAAGCCTACAAACGCTTGTGCAAAACTATTGAAAATATCGTTTCATTATATGTATTTTGAACAGTTGTAAATATACTTAGATAAATTCAAAACTAGAAATAGAGCGGGTCGACTTGGTTCATATTTATAATAAAAAAATATTAATTTTTATATAAAAAATAATATATTTTCATTTACAATTGATCAAATAGAATATGTATCTCACAAAATTGATTTGTGAGATCGTTTTATGAGATTTTTTGTGTAATAAAAACTCGGTTTCCATTGAAAAAGAAGTGCAATGAAAATTAACTTTGTATATGCAATGAAAAATAGTGACCATTGAATGTTTCGAATACCAAAATCGAGTTATGATCCAAGTGAATATATATTATCACAGGCGCACTACTTTGTTTTTGTGAGATGAATTTCACCACATGATCATGAAAGAACTTCATAGTAATAACGAAATAAAGAACTTTGAAGTTGCAATTCATTTAAAATACTTATGTTTAATAATGCACACGTAATATATATTTCTGCCACTTTCTAACTTTACTGATGGAGTCTTATCCAAACCAACAAAGTCCCTTATCTAAAACTACAGTCCTCAACCAGTAAAAGTCCAACACTTCTCACGTTCTTGAAATTCGCTAAATATGTGGGAGCATGGATTCACTTATTGGCTCCAAGTGCAAAAAAGGAATGGAACAGACCCACCCCAACTTTTTATCTTCTTATTGGCTGCTAAGTGAGAGAAGCATAAGAATGGAAATATCTTTTGCCACGAATGGTGGAAGAATAATCTAAGATGAGACAGAAACCTTATCCTCTAGGATGTTTTCATTCAAGAAATTCGGAGATTTGAATCATTACTATATCGGAAAGTTGGGTGGTTGGTGTTTTGTTTTGGATAAAATCTTGCTCTCCTACTTGGGATCGATTATGTTACCTGTCTTTTTTAGCATTTCTCATCTATTAAACCTAAACTCGATCGAGTACTGCCATCTGCTCACATACATATAAATAAAAGTAAGAACATAAATTTATTTCTGAGTTTTTTTTAATAGTATATATAATATCGTTCTGTTTAATTTCATCAAATTGCCAACATGCTCTTGACGATGTAATCTTTCGAGAAAAAATATAATATTTTACCACCCTCGTACAAGTAAATTAATTAAGTGGTCGTATGTATAAATTTTATGCATTATTAATCCCTGAAAATTATGATGTTAAAGAGTTAAACTTTTCTTGTAAACACGACAGCTCATAGTCGCATACACATCAATCAAATTCCAATAAATCCGCTCATGCATCAGTCACTTCTTCTTCTTCTTTCTTCTTTTCTTTTCTTTTCTTTTCTTTCTTTTTTTTTTTTTATAGTGAATACGTGCTTTGATTTGACAAACTGAGCATCCTCAGAATGTGAGTGGTTTTTAGCTCTATGACTCCACCACAGTAATAATTTAGTATTGACCCGATTTCATTTTCCTTTCCATGTTCTCAACTATCGCAAACATGGTTAGATAAGATTAGTGGTGCACTCCAACATCATCGAGATCACCTCTTCAGACCGCACTTGTCCAACTTTTCTTTGGTATAACCATCGAAGTTTCGATTTATATCACCATTAGCTTTGCTTTATTCCGTGTGAATATATATATATATATATATATATATATATATATATATATATATATATGAAGTGATTATTGAGGTATATTTCCTTTATGGATACCCATTTTTGCAATCCTCTGTGAATTTAAACTGAAGCAAAACGTAGAGTGCTAAAATGTGGGCATTTGAGCTAGCCCACCAAATTAATATTTAGATGGAATATCTGGTCAAAAATATTGTTAGGTTAGGCAAACAAGATTACGTTTGATTTTTTGGTAGATCTAGCAGATTGGATTATTGTCAAAGATAGTGATTAATTAATGCAGTGCGTAAATCCACGGGGGTTTCTTGAATCCCAAAAACTAAAAAGAATGAGTACTTTATGTCTACATCAGATTGTGATCAGTCCGTGACTCTGTTTTCAGACTTCAAATGTGACGTCTGAAGACTAAAGTAGTAGGGGAAATCATTCCCATGGAGATATAGACTTGTAACTCGTTGAAAACAAGTTGAGTGCCACTTTTTATTTATTTATTATTATTTAGTTAGTTGGATGCCATTATTGATCAAACCAGTTTTTATCGTTTATTTTTCCTTTTTGTAAGGAAATCACAAATCAGAATCTTAATTAATGCGATGAATCAATTTCGCACGAGTTTCAGTTTTTTAATGGTATAGGTTCATCGAATGTTAGCATGAAACACAAATTTAGGAGATAAAATATTACATCATGTGATCAACTCTCTCGATTCAACATGATAAACATTGAAATATTTTGATTAAACGTTTCTCGAAATTTTCGTTAATCCCATCGAGCATGTGAGTGGCTCGATGAAGTAAATGTTTTGGTGGATGAATATAACGTACAATTTATTGAATATTAAGATTCAGACCTAACTCCATGTTCCATGATCTTAACATAACGTTGTAAAAACATAGTAATATCTTTCTTACTTAGCCGCTTATGAGTGTGTGTTGTATATATATCTTTTACTAATGTTTCAGTCAAATTAAGTGTTAGTTGTATATCTCATCTCATACCTACTACTGCATGCCCATGTATATTCTGTACACCATTACCACCTTATCTCCCCCCATTCAGACCAGTTGCTTTCACTGTAAATGGTTGCATGCCCCAATTTTATAGGAATTATGGATAATGAAATGCATCAATTATTGGTCCATGCCACAATTGGGACCAAAACCAACTCTCGCCATCAATTATTTTTTGACGTTTAAATAACAGATTTTTGACTAAGACCAAACACTCTTGCTTGCGATCGGTCAGAGGAGACACGTGTATTCAGAATTTATCGCTCATTTGTTTTTCGAAAGCTTGAAAATATCGGTACGAAATTAGTATCTGCAACATGTAAAATATATATTATATTCGATTTTCGAACTTTTGTCGACACAAATACGTATGAAAGAACTATATATGATATTCATAATCTTTAGAATGCATGTTCTATTGAAAAAAGAATATTTATAACGTTATCACATAATTAGGCTAACGTATTTTAAATAATCACTTAAATAATACTGGTCTGGTATGGCGGCGTTACGTTTAATGATATACTAGTATATCGACGCATGCATGAATAATATTTTTATAATTCATTTGTTTATATTTAAATGATGATCAAAATATAATTATAAGAAATAAGGAGGGATTACGTTGTAGTTTTGATATATGAATTTATTTAAAAAAAAAAAAACAAAGTAGAAACTGAACCTACAACTACACGCGGAGAAAAGAGAAAAGAATTCGTTGAAGACATTACATTTATAGTAGCGCCCAAGTCCCAACAATGGAAATATACGTCTGGCTTAAGTCCAACCTTGTTGTCGTAAAAAAGGGAAGGCAAACTAATAAATTGGACTATTGGCCATAAGACCATCTCCAACTCATAAATTTATTTCGGTGTAATTTCTGCACCAAAATAGTGCAGTTTCTGCACAAAATTTAACATTCATCTCCAACCCATTTACTCCAAATCTTACATCAAAAAGAATATTCTCGAAATATTCTTTTTATTTTACATATATTAATTATTATATTTCATTTAATATATTTATAATTATGACTAAGATTTTATTATTAATAAACTTAAATAATAATATTTAAATTTATAATTTAATTAAACATTTGTATTTATAATTATATGTATTATAAATCATTAAATCCTATTAGTCCTTAATTAATAATAATTAACATAAATAAATATTTTAAAAATCAACAATTATTAATTTTAAATTTATATAAATAAATATTTAATTATTAAAATTATAAAATAAATATTATACTATTATTTAAATAATATTTATAATTTTTAATATAAATATTTCTAATAAATACAAAAAAAAAATCAAAAAAAAAAAAAGAAACAATCCTCTGCGCCAAATTTGGCGCAGAGGAGCGCCCCCGTTGGAGCAAGATGGTGCAAACGTTGGAGATGGCCTAAGCAACGCCAAAAAGTATGCGCATCGCACGTAACATTCGACATGGAAACGCAAGAATTATAGTGCTCCACCTCACCCAGCATCAAATTTCTGGACCATTACAATTTTATTGAAAATTATGTTGCTTAATTATTGTTGTAGGTTTCGAAGTTTTAAATGAGAAATATATTTTACGAGTTGTCCTTAATTATTAAATCATATGTTAAAGGTTGTACTGAATTAAGTATTTATTAAATCTGGAAAGTTTTTTTTTTTTTTAAATGGAAATAGGATGGGGAGGAACTGATAAGTTTGGTTGACTAGACGTGCCCACGATTCAGACGGGGGCTGAAAAAGCTTGGCTGACTAAATTGGCCCAGTCAGCGACGATGTTGACTACTCCTATTTCATCAGTTATGGCTGCCATTTTTTTTTTTATATTTTTAGTATCTTGTGTATGATATTTAAGTCACGTTTTATTTTGAGGATAAAATAAATTAATGATTAATATATAAATGATAAAAAAAATTATTATGATTGAAATGTAATATATAATTTAAAATTGTATTATGTTTGGTGTGATTTTTAAGTGTGTGATAATTTTAAATTTTTTGAAGAAATGACAAAATTGTCCTTTTCTTTTTTTTCCTTTTTTACTCCGACGACGGCATCGGTGTGGTGGTCGGCCGGCCGGCTGTGGCGGTGGTCGGCTGTCAGTAGGCGGCGGCTAGCCGAAGGTGGTCGACCGACGGCGGCGGTCAAACTGCGGCGTCTGCAGTATTCCGGCGGTCGGTCGGCAGTAGGCGACGACGACCGTCGACCGACGGCGGCGGCGGCGGCGGTCGGCCGGTAGTCGGTCGTGGCGGTGAGTTTGGATATAAGAGAAATGTAAATTGGAAAAGTAAGATGGATTAAGAGTTGGGTAAATAATCCTAGAGGGTGAGGAGTGATTATTTTATCACACCTTATACAACCTAATCATTTATAAGAGAGATTGCATTGGTTAAATAAAAATCATACTAAACACTTGACTAGGTGGGTTTAACAATCATAAACCCACCTAATCCCATGAACCAAACGCCCTTTTTTTTGTTAAGTTTAGGACTAAACTTATTTTATTTTAAATTTGGAATCTGTAAAACAACTTATTAAAATTCCGAAATATGTAAACAAAAATAGTATCGCATAAATATAGACATAGGGCCAGTTTGGTAGGTAGTATAAAGGTTGGATTGATTATGAATAAGTTGTTTCTTTCAATTATTAGATTTGACATTGACTATTTTCTTTACAATTTTACTGTTTGTGATGGAGAATAAATCCATGCTTCCAAGAATGATAGTAATTATCCGGCCAACCCCAAAAAGTTAAAGCACCAAAATACCCCTGATGCTTGCCACTAAGCTTCCTACGCTTTTTAACCTCCCTACCAGCCTCCTTTGGTGGCCACCCCCCTGCGCTTCCCAGCCACCTGAGAAAGTCCACCACCTGCTACAATCGACGCACCGCCAGTAACAACCCCAAATGCCATAGAACTTACTATCCCACCATCAATAGCCACCAACCCTCCCCCTACATTAGCCACCTTACGCGGACGGCCACGGCCTCGGCCGTTCCCGGCCATGACAGGGAAGCAGCGTTTTTCTTAAGCCTTCCCCAGCTCCTCCCAACAATAGCCTGGACGCCACCCCTACTTTCGGGCTACCCCGCCCGCGTTTGACCCCACCCTGTTTAGGGGACGTCCACGGCCTCTTGGGATCCCCCCCACAACAGGCCCAAAAACTGGAGCAGCGGCAACATTCACCGACCCCAGTAGCGCAGTAGCCGCATTCTGCAACTGAGGAGTAGTATGTTGCACAGGGTTCTCATTCTTCACGGACGAACGGAAGGGAGAGGGTTTGGCGTCTGATTTTTGGGAGAACAGGCCGTAGGTTTGGGGAAGAAAAACAGTATTGGAAAATAAAATAAATATTAAGATGAAGGGTATTTTGGTTTTTAGCACACTTATCATGAATTTATCTATCTTCTTAATTTCACACCACACATGATATTACATATCTCTCAAATTAACTATCTTATCATATCAAACATTTATCAATCAAATTATTAATCATTCAATTATCACGTCCTACAAACCAAGCGAACCCATAGTGTTAAAGGAAAACAGTACGCTACAAGAAGTATAAATATTATAAATATATAACAACAAGAAACAAGTAAACTAAATCAAAGTATGTAATCCCCAAGTGTAAAAGCCCTGCTACAATGAAAGACTTGCGACCTATCTCTCTGTGCAATGTTCTATACCGTATCTTGGCAAAAGTGTTAGCAAACCGGTTGAAGAAAGTGCTACCCCAGCTGATCTCAGATTCTCAAGCGGCATTTGTACCAAATCGATACATCACTGACAATGTCATTGCAGCCTTCGAAATCATACACTACATGAAACGAAAATGCCGTGGCAAAAAAAGGGGAGGTGGCATTGAAGATAGATGTTAGCAAAGCATACGACAGAATCGACTGGGGCTTCCTGAAGCTGATACTCTTACGCCTAGGCTTCGATCCAAGCTGGGTCCGATCAATTATGTTATGTGTCACCACTGTTAAATATTCTATCAAGGTGAATAATAAGCTCGTTGGCCCGATAACCCCGGGCCGTGGATTACGTCAAGGATGTCCCCTTTCACCCTATCTGTTCATTATCTGTGCACAAGGGCTGTCTAACTTATTAGACAAGGCTGTCAATCGTGGTGACTTACACGGCATTAAAATATGCCGTGGTGCTCCAATAATATCACATCTATTATTCGCCGATGACAGCTTTCTCTTCTTCCGAGTATCGGTGGAGGAATGTCTCACAATAAAGCATATCCTCAACACATACGAACAAGCGAGTGGGCAAGCCATCAACTTGCAGAAATCTGGAATTTTCTACAGTAGGAACACTGAGCAATCTTTGAGGGAGGGATTGTCTAACATACTTGGGGTGGTGAACCCTCTAGACACTGGTAAATACCTGGGACTTCCCTCATTGATTGGAAGTAAGAAGAAGGCTGTATTTAGTTACCTAAGGGAGAGGCTGTGGACGCGAATTCAAAATTGGAAAGGAACATCTCTATCCATGGCAGGGCATGATGTACTCATCAAATCTGTGGCTCATGCTCTGCCCACGTATTGCATGCAGTGTTTCTTGCTACCAAATTCTCTACTGGATGAACTTCAACGAATGATGAACTCCTTCTGGTGGGGATCCAAGTCAAACGGTGCACGAGGGATTCATTGGATGTCTTGGGATAGGCTGTGTATCAGAAAAGAATTTGGTGGGTTGAGCTATCGGAATTTAGAAGGGTATAACCTCGCTATGCTTGGGAAGCAAGGCTGGAAACTTATCACAGCCCCTGATGCTTTATCTTCACGGCTCCTCAAAGCTAAATATTATTCGGACAAGGGATTCTTGAATGCAAGCCTAGGATCGAATCCTAGCTTCATATGGCGAAGCATCTGGTGCTCTCAAGCTATACTGGCACGGGGAATACATTGGAAAATTGGTGATGGCAAATCCAATAACATCGGCACAGATCCGTGGCTACGGGACCCTGCAAACTTCTATATTCAAACAACGCTTGAGGAAGAGCAGCGTGCCATGACGGTGCATGACTTGATCGATGTAGATTTACATCAATGGAAGACCACGACACTGCAAGCCATTTTCGAACAAAGGGATATTGAGGAAATCTTGAAGATACCAGTACCAACGGCTGTCTCTGAAGATGTACGATTATGGCATTTCAGTCGAGATGGGTGCTATACGGTTAAATCGGGGTATAGGCTCCTTATGGCAAGCATAACAGATCCAAATAGGGCACAACTCGCACCTGGATCATGGAATCGATTGTGGGCAGTCCATGTACCACCGAAGGTTAAATTCTTCATCTGGAAAGCTGTAAGAAACTGCAACCCGTGCAGGCAAAACTTGCTTAATCGTCATATTGATGTCCCTGCCATATGCGTTCTATGTGGATCAGGAATCGAGAATAACTGGCACATGTTCATTGATTGCCCTTACGCTCAGGCTTGTTGGGAAGCTGTACACTTGGCGCAACTTGTCAATGATAAGGCAAATAACTCAGATTCATTTACACAATGGTTCTTCGGCTGTCTGGAATGCTGGCCCCATCAGTTATTGCCCACAATGTTCATGACTCTATGGAGCATCTGGAAATACAGAAATGACAAGCTATGGAATGCGGACGAAAGATCACCACGGGCTAATATAAAATTAGCTGCTGAGCTTCTCAATAACTGGATAGAGGCTCGCAAAACACCCCATGCTATACACTCTCAAATGAATGTGCCTGAGGAGGAGCGTACTTGGACGAAACCACCAACAGGGTTCATGAAATGCAATGTAGATGCGGCAATCTTTAGAGAGACGGGCTTGATCGGATATGCAGCAGTGGTTCGGGATTCAAAGGGCGAGTTTATGGTCTGTAGGATGCTCAAACTCCAGGGATCACTTGAGGTTCGAGAGGCAGAAGCAAAGGCGCTACTTGAGGCAATAACCTGGGCCACATCTCTGGATATGCAACATATTATATTCGAAACAGATTCGAAAACCGTGGTGGAGACGGTTCATGCAAATGCGGTGGATCGTAGTGAGTTTGGAACAATTATTGGAGAATGCCGTTCTCTTTTGTCCAGAGAGCGTTATTACAGAGTTCAATTTAGAAGACGACAAGCGAATATGGTTGCCCACAACCTTGCTCGAGCGGCCATTTCTCACGCTAGTCCTTGTGTCCTTTATGATGCTCCTAGTTTTATTTATGATGCTTTAATTCATGATTGTAATGAACTTGTTTTAAGCTAATGAAAGTCAATTGATTTTGGGCTCAAAAAAAAAATTCGTGTAGTTACTCGAACATTATATATTTACAATCAAATCATATTTTTGATACTCTTACAACTATTCTAATCATTCCTAATTAGAAAAGTATAGGATTTTTCATGTATTTCTTCTGTGAAAGAAAATTATACAATACGATATGATTTGTTAAGTAGGAACAATATTTTGAACATGCAAAATCGAGATACATTAATTGTTTGGTTTATCGGCGGCCGACATTGCTAGTTATTTTTGTTCCTCTGTTTTCCATTTATAGAAATAGAAACCTAATTGCAAATCCATAGCGACGTCATAAATTTTCACTAGAGAGATATGAATTATTATTTTAATTAGAACTCAGTCATACTCATAGATTGGACATCATCAGCACTGGGTGATGATGTAATGTTGTTAACGACGAAAGGCACAGAAAATAATAGGAATTTTTTTCAATTATTTTAGTCATTTTACATTAAATTTTAATTTTTTGTTGATTTTTTCCAATTACTTATCAACAATTTATAATATTACGTCAGCGTTTCCAATTTTCACATCAGCATTATAAAAAATATGATAAAAAATAATTAAAGTTATTGTACAAAAGTCAAAGATTGAATACAAAATAGATCAGAACTCAAAAAAACAATAGTATACCATATGAAGGAATGTGCTTTAATTAAACGTTAAATATTGGCATATCTCAAATTTTAAAATTTTCCAGTTATGGGGCCAACAGCGATGCAATCCAAATTTAACTCATTTTCACATGGTAAAAGCATTTAGTTAATATATATATTGACTTCACAAATATGTAATTTACACGAGTCAAATGATTAGCCGTCTGAACCTTGGACCAGATACTGTGTAATACCCGAGAATGTTGCTATTGTAATTTGAAATAATTTATTGATAATTGATGTGATTATAGACGGAAAAGATCAGATCGGGAAAGACGAGAAAAGACACGAGATATGTGCGAGGACAGAACCCCTCGCGCAGGTGCGCATATGCGCGAGATGGGCAGAGGACCCCGCACATGTGCAGGAAATTATGCCAAGTCAAAAGAACCTCGCGCATATGCACTGCGATGGTGCGCGCATATGCGCGAGCCTGTTGATTTGTATTGCTGGGTATATTGAGATTGTGCAGTTATGCCGTTGAAATAGAGTTAGATTGAATTCTGATTATATCCAGTATTGGATTGAGTGATATATTGATATTGTCATTGCCAGATTGAGTATTGACAGGCTTCGAATTCAGAATCAGATTGAGAGTTTTCGAGTTGACTCGTGTTCGGGTTGAGTTTCGGTTAAGCAATTTTTGAATAGTAATATTGTTTAAACCGACTCAATTCATCCAATCTACCCGAATTGACACCCCTATAGCCTGGACCAGCCGAGCATCAAATTGACTATTTATTGCCTTTTCTAACTTTCATTAATGAAACTTTTAGTTTATGTTTTATGTTTTTTAAATATATAATCTTTTCAACCTGAATCACCTTTTCAATCATGATTTTCTAAAATTAAATTTGAACCAGATTTTGAGAATAAAATTCTAATGGAATTTAAAGTTTCAATCATCCGAACTACTAATTAACATTACCAACATAATTAATATGCCAACATGTGCGAAAAAAGTCAAATAACTATAAACATAAATACGTCATGAATTTACAGTAATTTTAGACTTCAACACGTAAAAGCCATAAATTAATACGTAAAAATGCATAAAAATATTCGTGAATTCATTAGATATTCGACAAGAAATCGAGGAGAAGAAAAAGTGATCGCGACAAGCTTAATAAATTACCTAGTGAGACGTCATATTACAATTTTAGAAATATATTGAAAATTATTTGCAATTACAATTTTAGAAAAAAATTGTTGATACAAGGGCAATTCGAAAACAAAATTTCGGTGTTTTTTTTTTTGTATGGCAATTTTTTTTTATAAATAGTATATGGAAAAAACTTGTGTGAGAGACGGTTTCACGGATCGTATTTGTGAGACGGATCTCTTATTTGAATCATCTATGAAAAATTATTATTTTTTATGCTAATAATATTATTTTTTATTGTGAATATCGATAAGATTGACTCGTCTTACAGATTAATATCCATGAGACAGTCTCAAATGAGACTCATTCATAGTGTATATATAAAAATTGCGCGTGGGCATTTGGGAATTGTTGATTTTGATTACGATATTACGTCATTTTCAGCAAGAATTAGAACTTCTAACACGAAAAGAACGATAATTTTGTGTGAATATCGCTTTCGTACATGGAACATAATTATTCATGTCACCGTCAAATTATTTTATTAATCACGTATGATTGAATTCAATATTCAAAAAGAATTTCCCTTTCACAAAATTCTACTGGTTCATAATTCCAAGTGCGACTTTTGTGTTCCCAAAATCTTACCTTTCCCATTATCGTTTCTCTCCAAAACCCTCTATAAATAGCCAAGCGACACTCCATCCCATTACTACATGGTCGTAAACCTTAACTCAGCTGTCCTAATCTTCCATAAATCTCCATAATTCTGCGTCTCCATTTCCTCATTTTCAGTTCCCATTAAAATCAATGGTGGTTCTCTCAAAACCCTCTATCGAACAGTTGTCTATAGCCAATAACTGCTCCGCATTTTTCCCTGGTGTGCCACTGGTAGACCTCTCCAAGCCCGACTCGAAAACGCATCTAGTTAAGGCCTGCGAAGAGTTCGGATTCTTCAAAGTAATCAATCATGGTGTCCCTTTTGAATACATGAGAGATTTGGAATCGGAAGCTCTTAAATTCTTTTCTTTGCCTCCGTCTGATAAGCAGAAAGCTGGCCCCCCTAACCCTTTCGGCTATGGCCATAAAAAGATTGGCCATAATGGAGATGTCGGTTGGCTTGAGTACATACTTTTGAATTCAAATACCGAAGCCGATTTCCATAAATTTGCATCCCTTTTCGGTGAAGCAGCAGAAAATTTCAGGTCAGTGTTTTACAAATCCAGTCAAGAAACTGAGAAAGTGAAGGTTTATTTTTCTTATTTTAGCTCTGTTTTCCCCCCGTTTCTGACTTTCTCTGTAATCTTTTGCAGTCGAGTTCTGAAAGATTATGTATCGGCAGTGAAGAAAATGGCGTTTGAGATTCTTGAAATGCTAGCAGATGGACTGAAGATCCAACCAAGAAACGTGTTCAGTAAACTTCTGATGGACGAACAGAGTGACTCTGTTTTCCGAGTGAATCACTACCCTCCATGCCCAGATTTGGGAGAATCCAATGGCGCCGGGAATTTGATTGGATTTGGAGAACACACCGACCCGCAAGTCATATCTGTTCTTAGATCCAATAACACCAGTGGCCTTCAAATCTGTTTGAAAGATGGGAATTGGATTTCCATCCCGCCCGATCACAACTCTTTCTTCATTAATGTTGGTGATTCATTGCAGGTACCACCACCCCTTGCACACATGCATACACTCATAGGAAATCATATCAAATAAATAAATTTATTATTAATTTCCATATATATGCATAACGCGTGTGATATGATGATTATTGAAAGAGAGGTCGGTAAGGTATAGATAAAAAAATGTGCCGAAAATGGTATTGACCCCTCGTGTCTATGACATCATTCTTGTGTCATGCCCACGTTTCTTGCTTGTACCTGTCATCGAATGAATCTTGGAAGATTCCTTTACATCTATGTTTTTCAAGTCACTATCTATAGTTCTAGAAACATGAAAATGAAGGGGCAATAAAATTAAGGTGGAATTAGAATATCTTAAAATGGGAAGAATGATTATTGGTTAAAAACTGATAGTTAATTTAATTTATCCGAACATGTATTATTTTTTTAGGAAAATAGCCTCAGTTTTTTGTGACACAAGTTACTCTTTTGAGATAAAATTATGTCTCATTTCACATCAATCAATCACATCAATCAAAGGAAAGTTTATAATGAAATATCTTCTGTGTATCTGGGCAGGTTATGACTAATGGGAGGTTCAAGAGCGTAAGGCATAGAGTTGTGGCCAATAGCTCAAAATCAAGACTTTCAATGATATACTTCGGAGGCCCACCATTAAGTGAGAAGATAGCCCCATTGCCTTCACTAATGAAAGGAGAAGACAGTTTGTACAAGGAATTTACATGGTTTGAGTACAAAAAATCTGCTTACAAGTCAAGATTGGCTGATAATAGATTGGGCCTCTTCGAGAAAATTAATGTAGCCTCATGATGCTTGCTTGGCACATTTAGGGATTTGGTACAGTCTGATTCAAAATTTTCCATAGATGGCAAAGTTTGTGTTTTCTTTTGCTTGCTTGCTTGCTTGCTTGCCTGTCTTTCCTCTTTCCTCCACACATCATGTAACTTGTTTGTTCATAAATTCAAGTATTCATCAATCAACTTGTTTGTGTATACATAATTTACCCCTATTTATTTTTTTTTACTTTATTTTATAATAAATATCTATCATATTTCAAGTAATTTGGTCATTGGCGATGGAGTTGTTATCACTAATTCCGAATACGTCAAACTTAGGCAAGCACTTCTCGAGAATCGTGATTTGTCAAAGACCTGAATTGGGTTAGATGTTCTCTGGCATGTTCATTACATCACTTGATCATTTTTATGGGTTTTTATTTAAATATCAAGAAAGTGATATTATAGTCAAATTCTTGGCAGCCCTTAATCAATTATCTTCAACTCCTACTAGTTTCTTGGAGCACAAAATTTCCTATTGGTTGGCAAGGTTTTACATCTACATCGATCAATGAAAATAGACCAGCAATAGTAACCAATGAAGATGTTCTAGTTATAGTCAAATAGTAAAACTAAGACCAAATTCAAAGAAAAAGGGGTTTTTTTTTGGGTCAAGACTACCCTTTTTTGAAAAATAAAAAAATCATTCCAAAGTTATTTTCAATAATTGGACTTGTATTTGCATGTGAATTTAACTAATTATATATGCACACACACAATTACTCCCTTCAAAGGTCGAAATGAAATTACTTGACGATCCAAATTCCAGCCCTGAAATCTATGCCCGTCTATTCAATGAATCTTGGAAGATTCCTTCACATCTATGGTTTTCAAGTCACCGGGTAAAAAAAATTGTTAACTGTGTTTCAAAAAGCTAAATATAATTTTTTTTTTGGTTATTTTCAAACGACTGGTGTATAATTGCTGATTTACATTTTTGTGCTGTATTTTGTCGTTTGAACATAACAATTATATACGCTTCCCAGCTGAACACAGAGATTTGATGCTTCCTTATTTCAACAAGAAATAAGGAAGCATCGATCTTCGCTATGTTACCAAGCCTGTTGTATGCTTCTGAGCAGGGAATAATGTCAACAAACTGACTTCTGCTGACTGTAAAGTGATCTTTGGATTGCAGATTGGTTTGCCAACTGAACAACAAAATGGTGGCGAATTAAAGAAATTCAAAGTTGATTGAGATATGGGAAGCTGTTGGAATGAATCTTGACAGTGGAATTTATTTGGTCTTTAGAAGGGATCAACTCCAGAGCTCATGAATATTGGCTCCTTTAAAGGACATAGCTAGGAAGAACAAGTTTCCTAGGATAGTAAGGAGTTTAATAGACTCCAATATCACATGTGCATTGCACATTAATGGAAAATGTATTTTTCCATATATTGCTTTTAAATTTCAAAAATTTTCATAAATCTCCTTGTCGTCTCTTTTGATTGACGTAAAATTAGGGTCATTTCGTCTACATGCTCCCACGATTAAGCGATGAAAGTTTCCCCTCAAACAACATATGTCCGTAAATATAATACCACATGATTTATTGTCCAGAACCATACCTTACAAGATTGTCAGCAGACTGAATATGAACACAAACAAGCATAATGAGTACTCATACAAGCTATGATAATTTGTTTAAGGCACACAAGCTCGCCCTACTTCATAATCTTTAGTTTAGAACTCCGTCTTTTATTGATAATAATCAATCACAAGAGCGTCGGAGTAATCATAGTACAAATACTGATGGCAAATAATATGGCAAGTAACCATATTCTCTAAGCCTGAACATAATAACGCATGAACACATCACCAACAAAAGAAAATTTAAGGTTCTACTTCTGACTCTTCTTTTTCCACAGGTCCCCAAACATTCTAATACCTGAACCCTTTCTTTTTCCGCCTTCAAAAGCATCATCACTTTCATCGTCCATTGGACGAGGGGAATCAACGTAACCAGGATACACACCAACCGGTTCATATGTTCCTCTATAATGATTATCCATGGATCCACACCTCTCAGATATCCTTCTTCCATTCATCTCTACCCCCCCTGCTAGAACTGAGGCTGCTGCATCAGCTGCTTTTCTCCATTGCTCGGTTTGCACCCGAAGCCTCTTCATCTCATTTTCTAACTCTTCCTTTGCCTTTTCTGTAGCTATTAGCTTCTCGTTGATCTGGAATGCATTGTTTTTAGTATTTTCAAGTTCTTGATCCACTTCATTTAACTTCATAATCAGCTCCTCAATCTGAGATTGATCTGATGACATCTTAAGTGATTTCTCGTTAAGCTCGTTCTTTAAACTCTGATTTTCTTGACGAAAAACATCCACTTCTTTGTCTTTTTCATCTAGCTTGGTTTTCAACAAGTTTATCTCATCATTCATTGATCCCAACTCATTGAAAGTGGAATTCTCTGGCTCTGTTACCACCGGCATTTCAGACGACAAATCATCGGATTTAGATACGACTTGTGTCTTAGTTTCCATAGGAACTTCAAAAACATCAGTTTCGTTCTCTACTTCATCAGACGATCCAAACTCTGCGACGCTGCTGTTTTTCATGTTCATTTCTTCGGTTTTCATTGAAGCCGAGTGCTTCTCTTGGATTTGGATCGACTCTGGGCCGTTTTGTTGTTTCTTTGCTTTCTTGTCAAGCTGTTCTTGAGCCACTTTTTTGGTAGTTTGAACTGACACTAATTGGTCTTTAAGACTTTTGAGCTCATCTTGTGCTTGTCCAAGTTGAGATTCTAAATCAGCAATACGCGTCCCAAGCTTCTTTTTATTCACCGGATCAGACTGGGCACCACGAGGAGAACGACCCTCTGCAATTTTCGGGCTCCTTTCAGTTCTAACACGCTGGTGTAGTAGATCAGAAGCAGAGCTCGATGTCCTGAGATGAGGGGGACCTCGGGGAGTTTGCTTTTGAGGCACTTCTGTTAACCTGTTCTCATGAATCTAGATCAAGTCAATGTAATGACAACAAATTGAGCAATAAGGAAATTCCTGGTTATGAGAACTACCTTGTTGTTCTTGGCATTTTTGATCAAGTTCAAAGGCGGATGATTTTTAACAGAAGCAGAACTTAATGTTTGATCTGCATAATTGGAAATATAATATGAGAAAGGATTTCAACAAGAGATGGCAAACATTTCAATAAAAATTACTGCTAACACTAAATCTCAAAAAAAAAAAAAAATGACCGCCCGAAATATTTTTCGTGAGAGATCATTACTAGTGTTGGTGAAGTATCATATTATACCTAAAATCAAAAACTGTAGCATACAATCAAGACGTGTAGCTTCATTATACCTTTTGAATTAAGATTCAAACAAAGAGAAGCAGAAAAACCAAGTTGATTGCTCAGACATTTCTCATGTTATTTTCTATTCCTTGGAGTGCAACAAAAAGAAACGTCCAAAGGTTTGACGCATGCTTTTTTCTCCACAAAAGAAAGTAACTTTGCAGTCCACTTCTCGCAACTTTTAATGCAATAAAAAGATGTGCAGACTTTTGCCTTCGTACCTAGTACGCGATTCAATTTGATTGTATGAAAACACGATGATCAAGTGGATGCCAATGAGATCTGAAGTTACAGAACAAATACTCGGCAAATAAAGATTCAAATTTGAAATCTTTCATGAGATTTCAAGAATCTTGAGGTTAACGCTATCAAAAAAGAAAAACCCTTTAAATTAAACATTTGCAAACAAAGAAACCCCATTGGAAGAGCCAGATCAAAGCTAATTAACAAAAAAAACCTGACACAATGAAGACAGAATATAAAGGGAAAAAAATATAGAGCTCACAATCAAAGAAATGACTCGATCACACTTCTTACTCACCTTGAGTCAGTATAGTTTCCCCTTCTTCTCTGCAAAAATGAGTGGCAGAACAAGATCAAAGAAAAGAAACAGCTAAATGAATGAAGAGTGGGGGGTTGTAGCCGTTGAATGGCATTTATTAATGCATATCTGCAAGTATAAATGAGATAGCTCTACACAGGACCCCAGACAAGCGGTAAAAACAATATGTTATGTACGTGCATTGACCCCATATTACCATTTTGAAAGTTTGAATTACACGTGAACCAACACTTGTGGAGTAAATTATATAGAGGCTGAATTTTCTTTTTTATTTTTATTTTCACCCTTCCAAATATATAGTTCATAGTATATATTTATTTATTATTTTATTTATATATTTATAGAGGCTGCGTTTTCTTGCTTGAACATTTAAAAAAAAATTAAAAAGCTATTTATATTCAATACATAGACGAAGGATGCAATTTGATATTATAGATATAGTTGGGTAAATTTAGGTGGAGGGTGATGTAATATTTAATGGGGAATTTATATTGTCTGAATATTTAAAGGGAAGACTGATTTTTGTTATTAAATATCAATCTTTACACATGTCTTTAATTTTTATTATTATTTTAGATTCTCGGAGTTTAATCATCTCTAAAATTTTAAAATTAAACCACCATCTACGTAGGTTGGAAATTAAAGATTGAAAATCTTGATAGGGCCAGCAATATTAATTTTATATGTGGTTGCATTTTTAGTTTTGTCCGAAGATGATTCTACATTAAAATTTATAATTTTTTTAAATAAAAAAACCAGATAATTAAATATGATTACTTTCTAACTTTGTCCCACTTACAAAACGAGGTAATCCTTCATTAAATAACTAAAAATATAGGTAGACAATAACGTTTTAAGATCTTGATTAGACTAAGATTCGGTAATCACGTTTGATAATTAGATTGATTACATTGCTAATGCTGACTAATTAAATTAAGTTACTCACAAATCATTCGTCAATCCAACTTAACCAAATAAATCTTAATTGTATTTTTTTAACACTATGTCTCACATGATGCATATCGGATAGATTCTTTGTTTCCGAAACATCAAGTTATAGGTTCAATTCAAACATCAATATCTTGTTTTTCTATTTAAAAAATATTGTACATGCGTCGATGTACTAGTTTTAATTTGATTAAAAATTATATATGTTACGCAAAATGCTATTCGAAAATATAAACTAATATTGCGTTAATTTTGATTTGGAGCGAGCATATACATAATCATAATACAATGAGAATCATTATATAAAAAAAATAATTGTTAATTATTTAAAAAGAAATTATATGGTTGGGTATGAGGCGAGTTCACGTGAAGTCGATAGGTTTTTGTATTTTCTAAAGACAAAGCATGTGAAAAGCTTAAATCTAAATCCAACGACTCCACCGAAATTGCCGATTTTTTGTAGCCATATGCCTATCAATTTTCCGGTTTTGTTCATACCACTCATATTAGTAATATTCTTATCCACGTGACACATGTACTGAATTGATAACTCATTTCCACTCATTCAATCGTAATGTATAGATGGACGAACATGATTCATCACTCAATACATGTATTATATGTTGAGTGAACGAGGACACTGCCAATATGAATAGCTTCTGCTAAGCCCAATTTTCCTTTGTCACCAATCTTTATTTACCAAAATTATAGCACATTCAAAGAATCGAGCCCAGTATTGGCATAATGTCACAAGTTAGGAATATTTAATAATAAATTCCACACTTTATAGAAATTTAATTACTTGAAACATAATACGTCTTTTTTTTTTCCCATCTTAAATAATTTGCTTTGAAATGGGTTATTATTGATTAATACATTGCAAAAATAGGCCCGAATACAAAAGTGGAGCAAATCCGAAAACCATAGCTTTTGTTTGTTTGTTTGTTTTTATATAAAAAAATCTTTTATTATATTATATTATATTATTGCATTTAGAATGTAACATTCAACTTTGGATACTTTAGCTTTCTAGGGATATTTGTTTTTAAAAGCACGTGTATCATAAAGAATTTGTCGATACGAGATATATATATATTTTTCCTATTTTTAACTTAGGGTTTGCTAGTTTTTACAGCACAAAAAAATTTCAGCTCGAATGCTCGATCATTATTGATTAATTTTTCTATGGACTAGTGAAGTTTTTTTTTTCTTTCACTAAAAATATCCTCTGTATTTTTAAACTTCTCATCCTATTTTAAAGGAGTACAAGTAAATAATTATTTTTAAAATAATCATTTAAAATAATCCACCATTTATAATTTTATTTGATTTCTTTCTTATATATATAGTTTTTTCAGAAATAATTTTTTCCCAGTTTAGTTTAGATCACAAAAAAAAGGCAAAAATTTGTGTGAGACGGTCTCACGGGTCGTATTTGTGAGACGGATCTCTTATTTGGGTCACCCATGAAAAAAGTATTATTTTTTATGCTAAGAGTATTATTTTTTATTGTGAATATGAGTAGGGTTGACCCGTCTCACAGATTATGATCCGTGAGACAGTCTCACATGAGAAAGAAAAAAATTAATTAAAGAATAAATTAATATTATATCAATATTTTTTTACACATACTATAATATTTCACAAGTGTTTCCTACTTCATTTTAAAAATGCACAGAACTTTTTTTTTGTAATAAATTTACAAGCCTCGTGGATGTGGTTTTTAGGCGGCCCATTAAAATAGGCGGCATCATATCTGCGAAAAATTTCTGCTGACCGGACAAAGCTTCGCAACAAAGAATTGTTCGTAATTATTACCATTATATGATCAAGTTCGAACATAAAATAATTCATTTTCCAGCAGCAAATACTATACTATGAAAATGTGATTCCCTTCTATCATAAATTAATGAGTTTTGATGTCTGTTTGAGTACTTTTCTATACTAGCTAAAATCTTGAATTGGGTCTCTTGAATTTGTGCTTCCGTATTTTAATCAGAAATTGCATCTAATTAAGCTCCTCCAGGTGCAATCAATGGTAAGGGGGATGATCTAAAGACTGGGTTTTAATGTGATTTAGAGACTGGCCGGATTTCTAAATAATTAAGACACACATGCATTTATTGACTTGAAATATACAAAACTTACACTCGTTCATCCAACGTACACCGAATCAAGATCTCTTATTTTCTTACAAGAGTAGGCAAGCATATAGGAAATACCATCATCAAATCGTAAATTAAAGAAGCTAAGCATAGACGATCTTGATACCACCAATGGATATGTCCTCTCCCCTAGCTTTTGGCACCAAAGAAACCAATACTTTTTCATCATCTTCAGCATCCAAATCTTCCAGCAGTTCAGTCAGTCCCAACCTTATCTTAGTCTTAACAGTTGTCGAATTCTTGTGGGGAACCTGAGAGAAACTTCCTGCGTACTCCGCCTTGTCCAGTTCGTCAGGCTTATCATCCTCGTCATTAACAAAGACATCGAACCTCACAAACTTAGAAGTGTCCACTTCAATCCCTTCGATCACCAGCAACTCCTCTTCCTTTTCTTTATCTTTCTTGTTTCTCGATTTCTTTGGCCTTGAAACCAAAACTTTCACCACTTTGTCAAGTTTCACTGGGAATGTATTCCCCGCCGCCTCTGGTGCCTTTGAGGTCTTGGCCACTGTAGATTTCTTGACACGCGCAGTTGGCCTTTTTTTCAACCAGGGCAAGTCCCTGTCCTGGTAAACGTACCCCATTTTTTCGTTCTCCAACGTGTCTTTTACATTTACGCGCACAAGATCTGCGTTTTCATCGTAGAATAGGTAATCGGCTTCCAGCCAGTCGGCTTCGGTGTAATCTTTGGGTTTTGACCCCCTCAGGTTGCGCCATATAGACCAGAGACGATCGATATTTGCGTGGTGGGCGAAAAAAAGTGTATCTCGACCAGTTGAGTAAAAGTTCCCCATATCCTCTCCAGTACTCGTGGCCTCTCCAACCCAAACGTGCGCTGCAGTGTGGGATCCACGCTCCACTGAGCCTGGACCTGGGTTAGGCGCGGTACCAGTTACGTATTTATCGCCGTAGAAATCATCTAGCTTTTTAACATTGCGAACCATTTCGCCGTATACGATTGTCAAGTTATTGGGTATTATCTTGTCTTGGGCGGTGGCGGATTTGGGCGCGTATGCCAGATCGAGGACGGCCGGCGACAGATGAGTCAGGTTCCGTCGCGCATTATACAGGGGTGAGGCTGCCCTCGCGTATCTTTCAGGCATGGGCATTCCGTCTGGATGGTCCCAGTTCCAAAATGGCATACCGAAAGTCGGGTCATCGATTAATTTGCCCAAGATTCTTTCATAAAAATACAAGTACCATCTGTGCCAGGGGTAGAAGTGCCAGCAGTTGTGAATTTGAAGTTTTACGTCAGGGTCTCCTTTCTGTTCATACGTGAGATTACAGTAGGCACAGTGAACATTAGCTTGTTGCATGAAATTGCGAGGATCATCGGCAGGGAGAGCTTTCATGAGCGAAATAGCTTTCTCGAACTTGGCATAGTATTCTTCTCCGGCTAGCTGCGCGGCGGGGCGGATTCGCATTTTTTCCACGGGAGGCAGCTTATAAGTGATTATATCTGTTGACACCGGGGGGCAACAGTTCACGTCTAGTGGTTGGTTTGTGTTAAGATTTGTGCCTTTCGTGCATTTGGTGAAATCGGGGGAAGAAATTGGAGTGGCAATCGCTGGAGAAGTTGATGGAACAAGATTTGCCGCACTATAGAGACCTCCCATTCCAAAGAGCACATTTCTCCTGTCTAATTTCCCTCGAGAATTCTCAACGTCTTTAGGGTCATATTCCTGGTTTTGGCCTTCCTTCGTTTGGTTGCACGACACAGCAAACCGATGAATTTGGCCTGAAAAATGTGGTGGCTTGGCGTTGAAACTGCGTCGGTGTTGAGGCAAGGGGGAGAACGAAGAGGGGACCGGGCCGGACCACGAAAGTGGAATAGTAGCCATGTTTTGTGGAGATATTGTTGATGCAGAATATGGTCGCGATAACATAGAGAATATCACGCTTGCTAGTCTTATATATATATACACAATTGGACGTGAGAATAATATTCTACATAAATTTTCAGTCCAAGGATCTTTGTATACTAATAATTTAATCGAAAAAACTACACCCTCATGATCCAAAATTCTTGAATATATTTATATCACTACTTTTTTTAAAATACTAAACAAAAAAAACCCCCCAAATGCAACATTGATCCTTAATTTTTTAAAAATATAACTAAAAATTGTAAACATTAATTGGAAATCTTCTACAACAATTGGTGTAACATTACACGGTTGTCACATGTAATAAATTTCAATTCATTTTATAACTGCATTATAATTATAATTTTTCAATATCGATAAAAATTCTACATTTGACAATGTTATAATAAATATTATATATGATTTTTTTTCGAATTAATTTAATATTTAACCATTATTGTATTTCTTGATGATTATAAACAATCAATATAATGTGATGTTTATGCTAATGCAATTAATTGAGTGTACGTGCTTATTCATTGTCGGCAACGCTACGTATTCCGATTTCCACGTTTTTCTTTTCTGCTTACTTTTTTATTTTATTTATTTTATTTATTTTTTGAAACTGAAAAATATTTTTAAATGATTTTTGTATGAAGAACATTTTTGCTGTCCTTTGGGTTGGAGGGACCCGGCGGCTGAAGGGACTCTCACATTTAACCTACTATTCTTCGATTTCATGTTAAAGACCGAAAAAATATATAAAAGAAAAAAATAAAAATAAAATTCTTATTTTTTTTTGTACATGTTATGAATCATAATATAATATGTAAATAAATATCTTCTTAATATTAGGACATTAATCAAAGGTGTAGGAGATATAGATTTAGGATTAAAAGGATTAAGAAAATTAGTCTTGCGCATATTTTCATAAAACAACTTATATTTTTCATAAGAATAATTTGTCGAGGAAAGTAGGAGTGATTTAGTCTTCTATGAAATGATTAATTTGTATGAATCTGCATTTAATTTGACAACTCAAGTAAACCTATCTAATTCAAGTGCTATATTTAGATTGTTTTACCAACTACGACCCGTTATTATGCTCAAAATCTCTTTATAATAATTACATTCATTGCAATAAATTATAATAAAAGTTGTGACATTGATTCTGATATAAATTTATGAGACTGGGCTTTTGTTGCTTTACCAAAAGCTATATATATGATGATAACTATATAACTCTGATATTTTTAAATCATACATCAGCTCAATACTATGATTTGATCGTTCGATCGAATATAAACAATTATTGCAACTCAATATATTTTTTTAAAAAATCTCCTATATTGTGATTGTCCGAGCAAGCGTAGCTAGGAATTTTAAATATGGGAATGGATATTAAAGTTTTAAGTATTGTTTTACAATTAGTATGTTTCCATTCTTTTAAATAAATTTCTTGTAATATGAACAAAATATGGAGGGTTTGAATTTTTCGATAATCGCTCACTATATTTTTTTAGATGAAATGATTACCTGTAAAGGGAATATCGACGACAAAAGAAAAATTCATAAATGGTTTAACAAAATATGGATTTATAAACTATATATAACACACCATCTGAATTTACACACACACACACACACACACACACACACAGATATATATATATATATATATATATATATATATATATATATATATATATATATAGATAGCCTATTTCATTTTTTTAGCAATATTTATAAATAAATAAAAAAAAAACTCACTCTATTTGATTCTATCTAATAATTGAAATTGAAAATATTAAAAAGCTGTGGGTCTTGGCGGGGCTCAATAGTCAATACTGCTCCGCCCATGTGCCCAAAGTTGAGGTTCCAAATCAACAATAATTGTCCTAAGGTTTTTTGCGAGGACAATTATATGTGTGAGATTTTATGGGATTTTAATTTTTATATTGTTAAAATTGTCTCTTAGTACGTATAATTTATTTATTTATTTTTTTGAAAATTTAGTTATTCTTTGTATTGTTAAAATTGTTTCTTAGTCCATAAATTTTTTTTTTTTTTACGATTTTAGTTATTTTTCGTTTAGATGAAAAAAGTAAATACTATAGTCTGAAAAAAGAAAAAGGAGAAAAGAAAACCCACTCACCTCTCTCCGATCACCGAAAGACAACCAAAAATAAAACGAGTTGATTCGTTGTTTGACGTATTGGTAGAAGCATATTAATTTTTGACTCCATAAGTTTTGATTGACGCGTTGCGTAAATAGTCAATGAGTTTGTAAAATATTTAGAGATTTTGTGAAACATTCGAAATTTTCTTTTGACAGCCTAAGGTTCAGCCAATTACATACAATATACATATGTTTGGAATGATTCATGTTCTATAGAAAAAAAGTTATGTAATAAAAATGTAGATCACTATAGGTTAGGTCACTGTTTCTATTTATTTGGAAATTCTCAGCCTTGTTCTTGCATATGTGGGTCATGTATATACATATATGCAATGTCGTAAATGGTCTCGACCGTTAGGTGGTGTCTAGGCAGTTGAATTTTTTTTTAATGAATATTTATATGTAATTATATATAAATATGCTATATAACTATAAATAATCATTAGAAGGAAAATATGATCGTCCGATAGAAAGAAAAAAAGAATCTATACCCCACGCATATTGCGTTGAATAGTCCGTCACGAACAGAAAATGGCCAATTAATCTATGGCATCCCATAACGAAGTACACCTTTGAATCCCACAAAAAGAGAATCTACGAAGAACTATAAATGTTTGTGGGTGTGTGTGTGTGTATGTACATGCACGTTCCCTTTGCGTATATACCTGAGAATCAGCCATTTCCAGACAATATTTTCTGATACATAGGACGTGGCCAACTTTCTCGTGTCCTGTCTAGCTTGAGACGACGGCCTCACACGAGGTGCAATGTTGATCTGTTTACACTCCCCTTGAAACCTCCACATCCATACATGTTCAGCTCCCAAGTAGTGTTATCGTGATAAATGCCCATTGAACAAAAGCAGGCCATTGAGCAAATTCATTCTGCAACCAACTTGGTACCTACAAAGTTGGAAAGGAGATCGTTGAAGGGTCTTTCATATCTCACATTCCCTGGGTTTACCGAAAGGAAGTACCCTCGCCAAGTTTTGAATTTATATGAATGGATAAAGAGTTGCATATAATAAATATTTTTTGTTATGCCCCTGGGTTTTAGAGGGATAGATTTGGAGATTTTACTACACCTACAACGGTAGCTAGTGCCATGTAACTCCTGGCGGACTTGTCCTGGCTCGAGCCTCGGCCAGTGAAACAGCCATGGCTAGCATCATCTGCTCCTCAAAACTCTCGGGAACTACTGTTCCTGCAACAGGTTGAAAGCTATCTTGGTTTTCATCTTGTTGGGGTTGTTCCCCGTGTCTCCCTGAGTCATCAAATTCATCAGAACCTCCATAGCTAGTTCCAACTTCAGCCATCTCTGATCTATGATCAACCCATTCTCCAGTATCCCTGGTCATTGCCAAATGGTTATCAAGTGATGCCACCCTGATGTTCTCCGCAGGAAAATAACTTTCAGATTCAAGCTCCTCCCGATTCAAAAATCTGCTTGAGCTAGGCATGCTATATGTAGACATGATTCCACCAGCATAATTATTAGCTGTCTCTCTGCCTACTTCTTGTTCTGCAAGTGCTGCGATGGCGCATGCGAGACCACCAGATGGAGATGACGAAGATACGGATATCGGGGCCATCGCCGCCAAGGAACTACGATCATCTGCAAGGTATTCTTCAGGCTGAGCTGCATCACCATACTGTGGATCTTGTCTTTTCCCACTCCCCTTACATTATCACATCACAGAAACAAGAGAAAAGTCATTTTGCCATATCACGAGATCAGAGCAAAAGATTAATGGTTAGACCAATCAACAATGTGAGGTAACAAGATATGGGTGAGAGAAAATAGCAAATTCATCCATAAGCCGGCCTGGTTGTGATTTTGATCACCTAGCTAACTAGATTCCAGTCTTAGTCCAGAATGATTTCTTCTTTTGCAATAGTACTTCTTTATTCGCCACAGTGCTAACGTACCACAAATCTTGTTTATATGGTGCTGTTCCCGTGCCATGTCAATACTCCAGCAAACAAATTTACAAAATTGCAAAACAAAATTATTGAACAAATTCGACAAATTAGATTACCAAAACCACAAATATGCCAAATTACATATTAATTTTTCTATTCTCCCAGAAGGAAATAGTGGTCAATATTGATGTTTATGTTCCAACATTGCATAATATCACTTCATCATAAATTTAATGCCCCTGCCCCTCAAATGGACCGACTAAAAAGCACATACATATACATTAGGTCACAAAGCATCAAATTTTTTAGCATATCCAAGATTACCTACACACATGGTCTTCAAAATCAGCTAAGCGATAAGCTCTGAGTTTCTTTAACAAATAATAAACCTAAATATCGGGTCAACAAAGTAGTAAACTTAAAATATTGGATGTGTAGAAGTACCTGAATAGACAGCCAAATAGCTTCCATAACCATTATATCCTCGAGATCCAGGTCAAATTCCCCTTCCCTACATTCATTGTTGGTATAAGAGCAACATATAAGGGATATTGCATCGTAAATCATCTCATAAATCTCCAAAGAAGTAATCCCTATTCTATTAGTCCAATCTGCAACCATTATCACCTTCCTATTTAAAAATCCATCTCTCAACTTAGTGCTAATATATGCATGCACGAGTATGTGATGATATGAAACATACTCGTGGTCATAGAAGTAGGTATGAACTATCATGATGTCAGTAAAGTGGCCATAGGAAAGCATTAATAAATTTATAAGTCATTAAACACACTCAAGGTTTCTTTAGACAGTATGAGATTGAAAATGTAAATATTCTACAATCCATCAGCAAATAATTTGCCAGAACCTTTTGAACAAGGAAGTTGTTTGACTAAGCTCATAAACTTGATAGTATTTTTTCTAAAACAAGCTCTCGTAACAGCTTCATCTTTTTAAGCATGTAAATAAGAAGATTAACACTACGAAAATTATAATTTCTCTCAGCTCAGTTTTTTATTAAACAAACTGAGATTTCTTTTTTGGAAAAAGAATTATCACAAGATCCAGAAACATTATAAAATCTCATGGAGATTATAAGATGCTCAATAAATTAAGCCAAACACCTCTAAGTCGGTATACCATAAGAACGGAAAAATATTCATATTACTGTATATTTTGGTTCATTCTTTGTGTGTAAGGTGATCTCAAACACTAGCTATCAATAAAAATGAAGATTACATCTCGTATTTACTTCATCTTTCAGCATGTAGACGCACCCACAGGCTCCTAACCACTTAATATCTGTAAACCATGTAAAAAAGCTATTCCATATCAATACAAAAAGTTACCTAATTGAATTTACATTCCAACCTACAAGATGAAATCCAGTAATCATTTCGCTGACAAATGTTACATACAATCACTGATAAATTGTCATGCATTACATCTTCTAACCACAATCGCACATTAAGCCAACAATGCATGTCGATCTCATCGACAAGTACATGGTATGAATTCTAATACCTTAATACCTTATGACCACAAGATCTTAAATCTAACCATAAGATAGCAAAACAAGCTTTAACATGAGCGAAGAAAGTGGATAACTGAAATTCAAAAGGCTAAAGCAACATTTATGCTCTTCATCTGACAAAACCAAGTAAGAAACAGATTATTGAACATGAATCCTGTTGAACAATAAACTAATATTGAGTATATATGACCCAAAAACTTCTGCAACAATATTGTTTTATATTGAAACAAATGCAGACACTACAGTGAATCAAGAAAAATTAGAGCTAACACTGTCACTGACATTCCTAGAACCTGGGATTGTACCTTTCCCTCCAGATAAAAAGGAAAGATAAATATGTAAAGAAATTGCCAATTTTGAGTTATTATCTTCCTACATTTGACTCTATCTTCATATTTCAAGAAAAAAAACTTTAAAAAAAAGAAATGTCTGATGAGAGCAACTGCCCAGATTAGCTGGATCCCTGGATCAAATTAAATGAGAGTACTAAATTTTCACCAAATTTAGATTACCATTTGAAATGCAACATAATTAGAGTGATAAGTCAACTCCCAAGAGATAAACATGGAACAAATGATACACAACACCTCTAGCCAGCCTCCAATAAACGTGTTCTTTTGGCATACTACCGAACACATCAACACAAACTTTTAAAGTGCCTGATCCTATTCAATTAAGAACACAGTGGATCATAGCAAGAATAATTTAAGCATAAATTATAAAACAAGTAGACCTATTTTGCCTTTGGAGTGGAGGCAGTCTTGATGCAGTAGCAGCATTAGACTCGTGAAAGGCCACAATTTCTTCACTTTCCAAGGCAGAAGCAAAAGATGGGGCTACAAATTGGAAGAAGTTAAATGTAAATAAGTAAATGAGCAATGACCATTGACTAGTCTCATATCAATTACCTCTAGTCGAGCAATGATCAGCCTCACTTGGTCTTCTCATGCTGCTTGAAGAACTGACTTCTCTTCGTTTCAGCATCCTATCCTCTTCATCCTGAACTTCTTGCTGTCTCATCCTTATTTTGGCTTCTATAACTCGTTGTTCTTCCTAAAAAGGTAAGTTCAATTACATGCCAACATTTCAGAAGCGGGGGCATTTTCAACAACTATAAGAGGAAAAATATAGCACATGATGATACTAATATTTCACTCTCACAATTTGTTCCAAGCATTTCTCTTCCTTTGTCTTAACACCTCGATATTCCACGGCATAATTTGAGGTTTTGCAGAAAGGGCACCTTTCACTGTTAAGGTAAGCAGAACCAGGAGTACTAGACAGCATAACGAGCAACGCAAATAAAAAGTTAAAGCAAACATTGCATATTACGAGCAAAGCAAACCACTTTTATACAAAATTGAAAAAAAAAATCAATTAAATAGAAATCAAGGATACTGTGTTGGCCGGGTAGAATTAGGAGTCCTCATCTGCAAAAAACACTCTGAAATGGGGAAAACCAATATAGTAGCGACTTAAAACCAAGATAAGTAAGAATAATTGTTTGGTGAAATAATGACTAAATATGGAGGATAAAATTATGAGCAGTGTACCAGTACATATGCCTTTCGTGCAGCATCTTGACCGATTAAGGCTTGGATAGAACTGAAAACATTCAAAACAAAAAAAAATAGTTCTACATGAAATGGAGGTCAAACTAAAATAACAAGTCGCCGATCACCATTGTTTGCTAAAACTTAATGGTTGTGTCAAGAAAAAATAAGCGCTCTATTAATTCCTATAAAATGACTCTACTTGGTCTATCGCCGGAAAACATATAAAAGGATATAACTAGTTGTTAAAAAAATTGAAGCAAACCACTTTACATTCAGTTGTTCATGAGCATCATTAATAGCCCAGAATGATAATTAAAGATCGGGCTCATATTTGCAATGTCAAACACTTCAACAATTTTGCCGAGGTAATCTCTTTGGCACTATTGAATATTCGACTGTTCCAAGGCAATTTCTTTTGCATTGCTGTAGAAGAAACCACTCACTAGGCCAATAATAAAAACAGGCCAAAAAATGTGAATACACAGATGAGCAAATGGAGCTCAAGAACCAAACTACTGTTATAAGCAGAGAATTCAATCACAGCTAAGGAAATACAGGATGAACAGGGAAGATACCCCTTCAAATTCTAGCAAGACTTTTAAAACAATGTAGAGTTTGTCCTCTAATATCTTTTCCTGAACCACTTGGCATCTTGGTTCCTAAAAGTTTCGTTCTTAAATGGAAATCTCGCCCAAACCCTATGAAATATAGAAAATTTAACGAGGATAAAAATAGGGGCAGACCAGGAAACAAATGGGGCATTCCTCTAGGTCACAAGCATAATCATCATCACCAGGAAAACAAGGTGCCAGTTTTGAGTCAAGAATAAGCTTTCTAAGCTTCTTGTGATCCACATCTTTGTGTTGGTACAACCCTTGAGGCCTAGTGTACTTCTCATCCACCGCATGCCTCTTCTTTCCCAATTTATTCCCCATTGAATAAAAGCACATAAATTCTCAAACGTTCTTTTTCTACAATAGTAAGATGTCCCAATCAATCTTCCAATGCAGTTCCAAGATTTCACTTCAAAGCGACCTCAAATTCCTGCAAAACGGGCAAATGAAGATAAAACACATTAAAGTCAGAGAAACGAGCGAGACCCATCAATTTTACGCAAGAAAGGAAGAGCGCTATCAAATAATTAAACCTTGAGACGAAATCTTGGAACAAATAAAGACGGCCCTAATGAAATTCAACAAGCAAGAAAGCGCAACACCGCCTATGCCTCCACGGATACATCAACATGTCTGTACAAGAGAAAGGGGGAAGAAGAACAATAGGGAACAAAATCAGAACTTTTTCTCTGTTGTCGATATCTGTGTTTTTTTGCGAGTGAATCGATATATAAGTGGGAGATTTGTGATGGGATTTGTACCTCTCTTCATTTTATGCGGTGCCCACAGAGAAATAAAATAAAATAAAATAAAATAAAATATATATACTTATAACGCTGATGATTCGCAATCTGCTGCTGTTCTTGTTCTATTACGGATCTTCAGGCCTGGGTTTGTTCATCAGGCTCGAACTAAAAGCTTCGGTGAGAAAACACGTGATAATTATTTTTCTTCTCTCTTTCAACCAAGTAAAACAAGAAAGCTTGGATAGTTAATAATTAATTGATTGATACGGCAATTTTGTGCTATTTTTTCCTTAAAACTAAACGAACAAATACAACAATGGAAAGAAGCCACAGGACGGAGTGGAGCTACCAGAAAGAATCAGGGGATATTTGAGGAAAGAGTGGGTCTCATTTGAGACCGTCTCACGGATCATAATCTGTGACACGGGTCAACCCTATCCATATTCAAAATAAAAAATAATACTCTTAGCATAAAAAGTAATACTTTTTCATGGGTGATCCAAATAAGAGATCCGTCTCACAAATAAGATCCGTGAGACCGTCTCACACAAGTTTTTGCCTTGAGGAAAATAGACGAAGTCGATATTTTTTTTAAAAAATGGGTTATAAAATAAAATAGCCCCAAGAATCATGTGTGTAGAAAGAATATATATATATATGCATACACACACATGTAATGTCCCACCTATTTTTTTAATAAAAAATTTAGAATTTTTTATCACGAAAACAGGAACCCTAGTTCAACTACTTTAAAATTCGGTTGAAAATTTAGTGCGATAATATCGATCTATGATGTTTATGAATTTTTGAATTTGAATTTTAGCTTAAAAATATATCGTCGTGAATTTTGGTAAAATAATTTATGACTACAGTATTTGATAATTATTGATGTTACAATTATTATTGAGCTTGCATGACAATTTCTTTAGTTCGAAATACCTGAAAATTGAATAATTGTGAGAATTGAAAAATAATTCTACATATTATTAAAGACTAAAACTTGTGTGAGACGGTCTCACGGGCCGTTATTTGTGAGACGAATATCTCATTTGGGTCATCCATGAAAAAATATTACTTTTTATGTTAAAAGTATTACTTTCTATTGTGAATATTGGTAGGGTTGACTCGTCTCACATATAAAGATTCGTGAAACCATCTCACAAGAGACCTACTCATTATTAAAAATCAAAAGACCAGACATCAAAAAGTTATGGATATTTTTCATCCAATATTGATATTTCGTTTTTTATTTTATATTTTTGAACTATTTAATTTCACGTACATGTGACAGAACAAACCTCAAATAATAATATTATATATATAGTTTATTATATTATACGGGATTAGGTGAAATCCAAATTTTTATTCCAGTTTTGATAATTATATAACTCAAGTGAATTTCACAAGAAATTGTGATTATATAGTAAATTGTTTCATGTTTCGAGTGATCTCGTGCATGGACTTAAATCATGAGGATAAAATATAAATTTAACCATAATTGAGCCTTGTTGCAATCGAGAGTTTGAATAACAACACGTAGTCAACTTATAAAAAAGTTCAGACTACATGTGAAGTTGACAATATATTCCAGATTTTTTGATAAAAAGGACAACATAAAATTTGAGTAAAACTCAATACGATAAATTCAAAATACAATGATTCCTTTAGTTTTTTTTTTTTAAAGGACGAAAGCAATAAATGTGGGCAAAAAATAAAAATAAAGGGAAAATCTTGGAAGAAATATATAATTATCTAGTCTATCATAATATTATTTTCATGAAAACTTTGATTTTATGATCGTAATTAGTTAATTACCTCCCATACAATTATGTCTGATGAATCGTATTATAAACACATTATTAATAAAATACAATAGTCGTAGAGCCGACACGTGACTTTGATAGATCCATTTAACTTTACATTGTTATTCCTTTTAAGTCTAAACATATGTTATGATTCAGTTTTAAGGTTAAAAAACTTGATTTTACTTACCTATTTGACATGTTTTCATTTCAATTATCTGAAATTAAGAATATGAAGATTATATTACGCATACCCAATTTAAGTTGATTGATCCTCAATTTAAGTCAATTCGTAATTGAAATACAATCATTTGTACCTTATTCTCAGCAATATGTACCTTATTTGTGCTATAATCTCAATAATTTGTACCTATATTTATTGTTTTTATTTCGGCGTACGTCTTATATATGAAAATAAATAATATTCTCAATTCCATAATTTGAACTATTTGTACTTTTTTTAATTTTGAAGGGACCTAATGGGGATTAATTAGTTGAAGAATAGAGTTTATTTTAAAATTAAAATATCACGAGGAATGTGATTCAAGTTTTAGGTGGGAAATTTTAATAAGTTAGGTTTCCTTTATAGTTACACTGCATGAAGACTTCAGGCAGTATGACTATATACCTATGAAAACAACAGATTACTGATAAAGATTTTTTTACAAAATATTACAATAGACTAAAAACTTATATACATTAATATAAGTTTTTATGTATTAGGACAATCGTTTTAAAAAAAAAAAAAATAGTTCGGTTTATATTAAATAAAAATAATATCATAATTGTAAAAACTGACGAAAAATCTTACTGAGCTTGGTCATATCAAACATACGAAATTTTTATCTCTATCAGGTTGACATTTAATAGAATAGTGTGTAGAGATAAAGTAATTATAATCATATATAGAATTAACCAAGTGTGTTTAGCTTGACATATATATTTCCATTTGTTTCAAATATCCACAACAACAACAACAGATACAGTAATTATAATCATATATATAAAAACCGGAGCATGGAAAATTTGTGAAATTACACGAGATCGATCGAAAATAAAAGGAATCAACAAGAATTAATTCAACTTCATCGTAAGGCTTGCAATAGTTCATCAAGTGGAGGCAAGTCGTTAGGCATCCATTCGAAATCCCTAAACGACATTCCACGGGACAAAAATGGAGCCATATTATAGGCAACTTGAGTGGAAGATTGAATCGACGGTGGCTTTGCTTCGGCATGGGAATCCTTTCCGGTGAGGTTTTGAACAACTGACTTGAAACTCATGGCATCAGTTTCCACATACTGCGTGTTGATTATCACTACCTTAACGCCAGCTCCACGCCTCCCAGCCATTATTATATTTATATATATTGCTAAATGTTTTCTTTCAAAAACAAAAGAGAAATACGGCGCGCGCTTGCTTTGCCTTTTGTGAATGATGATCCACTGATAATTAACGACGCAGAATTTATAAGTGGTTTGACCTGTACGACAGTTGCTCGTCAAAGAAGTTGACCAATGTGTTGTTATATATAGAACAGCCTAATAGGACCATGACTTTGAGTCGAGACACGCGAACGGGAACCTCGGGAAGAATCGGTCCAAAGAAGATTCCATGAAATTCACTCCCTTTATAAATATATTTTATCAAGATCAAATATAATTTTATATCTCAAAATGCTTTTATAATATATATATATATATATATATATATATATATATATATATATATATATATATATATATAGATATATTATAAAAGCATATATATATATATATATATATATATATATATATATGTGTGTGTATGTGTGTGAAAAATATCGTTTGTAATTGTTTCTCCTAAATTTTAATAATAGTTAAGTTGAAGGTTAATGTTGACTCCACTGTAGTAAATGACAAATAATTGCACTGCCCGGCCAATCTTAGAAAAAATGAAAAGCGCCCACGTGTTTGTATGCTCTTCACATCTTGGTGGGAACGCAACGTTAAAATTTTGTTGACTAGTTGATATTTGTCTTCCAGGCTATTGTTTTCCTTTTTCGACTTTAATTACAGGCTGATTAATTTTCATTTTATTGAAGATATTATGCACAGTATGTAGAATTCATGTCGTTTTCAGATTTAATTTATTATTATTTTATGGTTTCAAACATACCACCGTTATTTTTTGTACATGTTAGATAAACATATATTAATCTGTAAACAACGGTAAGCAGAATCATCTGAGATAATTTTGATAAAGAGAATCGAACTCCTAGTAATTATTAGTCAACCGATCATTTTTATTTCACCAATTTGGACGCCACCAAGAATATTTTCAAATTTACATTATGAAGTGATCATAATGAAATTAAAGGTAAGGAAAAAAATTAGACGGAGACTTGCAAATATGTTAAAAGGGCGAAAAAGGCAAACTGTATATTATTTTTCAACTCTAATGAAAGGATGTAGACATGAGCATATCATGTCTCTCAATTATATAGCATACTGGAACATCTTCTTCTAGTGTAATATATATAAATCTAAAAAAAAAATCAAGTTTAACAATATTTTTGCCTTGATTTTAAAATAATAAATATTTTCAATAAAAATAACTAACGCTATAACTAGAAAAGGCTAAGAATTATTAGTATAATTTAAATAATGAAAGTTCTCGGTAAAAATTATATATTACATTATTTAAAAATAAAAGGAAAATTAGTATTTGCCCCTATAAGAAGCTCTCTTTGTAATAAAATATGTAATGCCTATGAAATAACGAAATTTTTTGATTACCAGATAAACAAAAAATGATACGAGATACCTTGAATTGAAACCAACAAAACTATCCTACTTACAGACATGTCCTGAGATACGTGGACTTAGAATTCGGTTTCTAGTACTGTTTTTTGGTCGCAATCTTGATCGATCCATATACGAGCTTCTTCCCATAACTTGGTCTCCATTCTTAACTTCCGGAGCTCCAGACCATGCTCGACTGTGACATAAAAGCAAGACAGATGAGCTCAAACACGACAAGGTACAAATATTACTTCCATCATGCATGCATGCATGAATATTCAAAAGTAAAAGACGTGGGACGTTTGTGACATGGAGAAAACAAAGAAACAATATATTTCAATCAAACTAAGGAAAACATAAAATGGAACAAATACAAAAAAATAAAATTAGATAGATTTGTCGAAGTTAGTACCATCCACAGTATCATGTGAATTTAGCTGCTTATGGGATTTGTTGATCCAGAACTTTAGTTTCTCTTCCGCGATATCAGGTTCCAGTCCTTGATTCTTTGCTCTTCTCCAAAAATATGTCAGCCAAGCCTAATATTGTAGTATAATGAATCTGTCCTTATTCCCGAGCACGAATGTGCAGTAGATAACAACAATAATGGTCATTTCAGATTACATAAATAGGTTTCATTTTAGGTTACCTGTTTGAGAAGACCGTCTTCAGACTCTTCAGGAGTCAACTCTGAAACAAAGTATGAGTTCTTCATTAATTAAAGTAGTAATGGCTGGAAACATTTTGGACAAATAGACTTGCCAAATGCTTCTGAACAATATTGGCCCTCGCAATTGGTAGCTTCAATTCATCTGTAGTGGTAAAAGGAGGGCATCATCAGAGATATTTGCTTCAACTTTCCTTGTTAGATTATGAGTTATGAAATAATATAAATTAAAACGCTTTAGGGCCATTGAAACAAAATACTGAATAACATCAGAAGTAACAAACTTCATTAATTTCCTTTTTTTCTCTTTTGTATCAGTAACAAACTTCATTCTACTCGAGGTTGAAAATGAGATTTCAGGCGTAATCAATTGTCTTAATTTGTCTCCGCAAACAGATCAAATTTTTAAACAGTCTCTACGAACATTGATATAAATTTAGAGTAACGAATAACATGACTTCGAAGAAGTGCGGAAATTTCAATCCATAGCCATTAAAGGTAGAGGAACAAATTTTCGAGAAGAACCTTAAGTGAGTTCAGTTCCCTAAGACCTTTCTCAACTAAAAGCTTGCTTTCAACAAAAGCTTTTTTTTGGAATATCACTCGTGTCTTTTACAACCTTCTCCCTCTCTTCAAACTCATTGTTCACTGCAAATTGACAAAAGTAAAAGACAGTCAAGTCAAGAGAAGTTTGCATGAAAATAATGCTCGTTAACACAAACATACTCTTTGGAAGTTTCATCTTTTGCTTTCCGTCCGGCAGCTAATATAACTTCAACAGGATGAGAGGCAAAAGATGACCAATATTCGTATCTTGATCCAGCAATTTCAGAATGGATACCTGCTATTTTATTTCAAATTAAAATTCCTAAAACAATTTTCAATCAAAATCCAAAATATCTACTACTGATCTATTCCACCATAACCTGGCCATTTCAGAATTCCTGTTAAAAATATTAGAATTCTGTCATGTATCCTAGTTGGTGTCTAAAATAGGCCCAACCATGTCGTGGTAGTTTAATCATCATAAAAAATTTAGGAGTGAACTAAAATTACCATGGTGAAGGCATATACTCCAGCACCGAGCAAGCTGTTGTCTCTTTAGAACAACCTCTTCCAATATTAAGAGACTATCAATAACTTAAGTATGCATAAAAGATTGCAAGGTAAGAGCACCAAAATGTTTCAATTGATAGATACAGTCTCTTCTTGAGTCAATATCATTCTTTGTAATTGTTCGAAGCAATTTAACTTCATTTTCAACATCATGGAGCTGCTCCAAAGCCAATGTAGCTTCATTGGATTTAGCAGATTTAGTCTCTACAGGGACTCCCGATACCTCAGGCTTATTTGATACTGGTACACTTCGAGGCACCGTGGAAGCGGTCTTGATCAATGATCACTAAAGTTGGACAATCAGCTGATGCAAAACGAGCAGAAGGAGGCTGTTCCGAGAGACTAGAGTAAGAAGCTGATCTTCCATTGGCGTTAGATCGAGCGGAAAGTGATTGTGTTTCTTCTGCCGATTCCGTGGGTTGAAATGAAATACTTGGTATTGTTGAAAGAATATGTGCCGGCAGGTCAACCGGCTTTAAATTTGACGGTCGAAGAAAAGGTGAAGAGCGAGCTGAACAAGGCTGTTATTTTTTTTAATTTAAATATCTATTTATTTTCATTAATTTTAATAATATCATCTCGTGCGATTCACGGGTTAAATACTAGTTTAAAAAAAACAAAGATTCCCACAAACGAATAATGTATAATATGCGATCACATTATCATAGAGACACTTGATCAGTTATATTTGCCGTCTCTACAAATAGTTCGTATTCGATATCCATTTCGGAACTTTTCAGGAAAAAGAAAAAATTAGAAGTCCCACGTATTGCATGCAAAATTGCATGCAACTCCAAAATACAATAAAATGGACCGTGACTTTGCTTTTTTTTTTTTAAATTATTTTAACTTTTCAAAGTTCTTGTTTTAATCATGTAATTTTAATTTTTATTAATTTTTAGATTTATTTTCTTGGAATATTGATATAGCATTAAACACGTTATCAATTTTCAACGTCATATAATTGATATGGTGAAACTGTGCTAAAAACCAAAAAAAAAAAAAAATTTAAAAGACTAAAAGTAACTTTCCACAAGTAAGATGATCAGAATGGAAAATATGAAAATTTAGAAGACTAAATTAACTATTATATCAAATTGATAAAACTGAATTAAATTTAAATAAAATAAAATCATGAATCCGAGTCAATACATTATCAACAAAATAGGGTGATTTATCAAACGAAATATTATATGATTTTCGATTTTTTTCCCTACACGAATGACTTGATTTTTATATATCTAATTTGTTCTGATTACAATTTTAGAAATCACTAGGTTGCTTTTTTAAAATAAATAAAATGTTTGTAGTAAAAATACACAAATATGCATAATGGTAATAATAATAATAATAATAATAATAATAATAATAATAATAATAATAATAATAATAATAATAATAATAAATAAATAAATAAATAAAATGTTCACAATTAAAGACATTTTAATTCAGATTTTTGATAATTTAAAGTTTTACATTTGAAGTGATGAATGAGGGTCAGAAATTTATCAAATTACCTTTCTTTTTCTTTTTATTTTCTTTTTTATTGATGAAGTCATGAAATGAGGTTCGAAATAAATGTACAGTGCGTTTTTTATTTGGTCAAATTGTTGACTCAACTCTATATTCTATATTAAAAGGAAATCTTTATACACACATTTGTGATTTGACTAGCTTTGACTTAAAAATGTAAATCACTTTTATTAATCATTAATTATCGCAACATTTATCATTGCGAGAGGATAGTGAGGCAGATGGCAAAGATTAGCAAGCCCAAGTTATATTCAAAATCGACAATATTATTTATCTTCTGTTTTCAAAAATACCTAATCTTTTTGTGTTCCATGCAGGTGCATAAAGAAATGAGCCCACTAGCTGAGAATCTCATAAGCACTAATATGAATCCAAGAGTAGCCCTTGGGATAACATTTCTTTCCATATTTTCCGTGTTGGTTGCATGTTCTAGCCACAAAACAAAAGTATTCAACGTCAAGAAATATGGAGCTGTTGGGAACAACAAGACAGAGAATTCTAAGGTGAACAGATATCCCATTAGCGTTTTCACAGTATCGTGTTCTTTACATAACTCATTTCTTGCGAAAAATTGTGTAGGCATTTATGAAAGCTTGGGCTGACTCATGTAAATGGAGAGGCAAGAGCTGTGTTTTGATCCTGAAGGGAACTTATCATTTGGAATCAATTGTTTTGAAAAGGACCTTGCAATGGTAGAAAAGAGTTTGTGATAAAAGGAATGCTAAGGTCTCCTAATCAGTCGAGTTCCTTCTTCATCGACCATTGGATCACATTTCAGAATATCAATAATCTGAGGATCCACGGTGGGGGTACGTTGGACGGCCAAGGAGCCTCGGCTTGGCCGTATAATAAATGTAAAACCGGTTCTTGCAAGCCTCTTCCTGTTGTTAGTTCTTTTTTTCCTTTATTTTTTTTGTTTGTTTCTTAAGATTTAATGATATTTTTTTGTCTTCCTATCGTTTTCTTAATCAAGGAGAAGCCATTGGAAGTGATGGAGATTTAATTTTGGTTGACTGCTTGTGGGAAGTGACTGCATGTGGGAAGTGACTGCATGTAACCCCTCCTTTAATCCTATTTTACTCGAGTATTATGAAATTAAATTGGTGCCAAATGGCTTAGAACCTTAACTGTCGGCGTTTAATTTTTGTCTCACCTGGGATTGCGGTAGTTCTGTAAAAAAACAAGAACATGCATTGTATACTGAACTAAGAGTTAGGAAGGATATGGATTACTATTTTGAATTTTGGGAAAAAACCAACAGTCACTGCGGCTGGATTTCGTGAACGACTCGGATATATCCAACATAAAGTCACTAAACAGCAAGAACTTCCATTTCAACCTCTTCGCATGCAACCGAGTCAAAATCCACCGCGTCACTTTATCAGCTCCGGCAGACAGCCCCAACACCGACGGTATCTATGTCAGCAGCTCGGGTAACATCAATATTGACAAGACAGTCATCTCCACAGGAGACGACTGTGTGTCCATCGGCCCAGGCAATCGGGACATTCACATCACCAACACATTTTGCGGGCCTGGTCACGGGATCAGTGTGGGTAGCATGGGAAAATCTGGCACCAAAGAAGACGTTACAAGCATCAGCGTCGTTAACTGCACGTTCAGAGGGACTCTTAATGGAGTTCAGATCAAAACTTGGCCAGAACCAAAGGCTGCAGGCGGGTACGCAACGAACTTCACATACGATAATATCTTGATGGAGAATGTGGACAACCCCATATTCATTAATCAGCAGTATTGCCCATTCAACCTGTGCAATCCTCAGGTAAAGGGTGAATTCGTTTAAAATGATAGTGTTTGCTGTTGGACCTGTGGAGTATTTCCTAAGTTTTCTTGTTTCAGGGATCATCAAAGATTCAGATAAGCAACATTATATTCAGGAACATATGGGGGGGACATCAACCACCAAGGATGCAGTAAAACTGAAGTGCAGTAAAAGCAATCCATGTCACAATATTGCTTTAGAGAACATAAACTTAATTGGTCCAGGCGGAGTTGCATCTTCCTCCTGCTCGAATGTCCACGGCAGGTCTCGCGGCAGACAGAAGCCACCTTCTTGCCTTTCATGATCAGAATTTGGAGGCCTCTGTTTTTGAAGAGAACCTCTACAGTTATTAATGGTGGCACTTTGCTCTTGTTTCCCTGACCAATGTCAAGGATATTAATGCTTTAGACTGGCGAATTTTTTTAATTTTAGTATTTTGTGGGATGGTAGATTTTGAAACAATTACTTTTATAATCGATACAACGTAAACGGCAGATGCCACTTCGTGTTCAAGTAAATCTGAGAGCCCGATGATTGGCCTTATTTATGGTTAGTTTCAACTATACAAAGAGCCGAATATTCTTCAATTTACAGTTGAATTTTGCATAGTTAATAATTAATACTTGTCGCATATGGATCCTAGGAAAAGAATGATTCAAGAAAACTCAATAACCACTAATCAGATCCGAATAGTAACTTTACCGACCTTGAAATTTAAAACCACCATTGTAGATGATCAATCATAGTATAGAGCAGTGTAACCATGATTTGAACCGTTAAATAAAAGGTCGACCATCAAGAGTAGCATTCAGTTTCAAGTAAAAAAAAAAATCGAAGTTTTAAGGGAAAAGGGATAAATGAAAGAAAGATAAGTTCCACCGCCACTTCATTTTAGAAGCATTCTCTTCCAAGATAACCAAACCCAGCTACCAGGTTTTGGATTCCCGCTATCAGATTTTTCTATACACCGGGACGAGGAATCCGAGGCCTTACCGGTGTCTTTGAAGGACTCACCCTACAGTAAATATTGAGAAATTTGTAAATGAATTGTTACTGTCTTGAAAGAAAACTGGTGATCACCGATGACAAGCTTTACCTGATGCGTTGGGATCCCACAATTTCACCACAACAGTCGAGGGCCAGTATTGCACTCTCAGCCTGCAAATCATAGCAATATGCACTAGTGAGTACGTATATTTGCGTGCAAAAGCATGTAAATATGGAAGTGGAGATGGGTGATTCGTGTTATCGGCTAGGTGGCCATGAATAGTCATGGTCCACCATCTTTTGACGGAGGAAATCTTACAACGAACTTCGGGGAATGAAAAGTCAGTTGAAGCATTATTATATAAAAGAAAAGGAAAAAGAACAAAGTCATGTCATAGCAATTTCAGCCAGTGAGATATGCATACCATGGAAAATTCAACAAAAGCGATGCGTGTTGAGTGCATGTGATCCCCCAAGAGCCTCAGACGAGAAACCTACAGTTGAGTGTACATCAGCCATTTTACAGTTAAAAAGCAACGATATTTAGAAAAACCGAATCCAATGGCCAATACTTGAAAACTTTTAGGTATACCTCTCCACATCTTGTTTCGAAGAATACCTTGACATCGATTTGAGAAACCTGCTCAAGTTGACACGTAAAATAGAAATGTGCTTTAGAGTATGCAACAGCTCCAGTAACATATGAGCAGGACAACATGGTAAACGATAAATCATTATTCAGTAAAAGCAAAAAACTAGCTATCAACAGATGTAGATCGTGTACCTTCTTATCGATATTTGTACAGTATACGGTCCTGGCACACATTTCACGTTCAACCTCCGACTACAGATACAAATTCAATTAAATAAATAATGGTAACTAATTAAGATGGATATACATGCAAAAGTTGTTCAATATCAGCAATATTTAAAGCTCATATTTGATCTTACCCTGGGAAGAAAGGTCGGGTTAACTGGTAGGATGGCCGTTTTTGAAGGCAGGACTGTCACAGGAGAGAAACCTAAATGTGTCCCACAAAGGCTAAGAGCAGCTCTCGCAGAATCTGTAGATGTTATTACACATGGAAATTCAGATTTGAAAATATTAGGTACGCATCCCAAGCAATACAAAAAAGAGTTGATGCGGAAAACAAAATTACATACAGTCATCAGCAAATTCTACAAAGGCAAAGCGAAGGCGAGAGTGTGGGTCACCACAAACTCGACAGTCCAGAACCTGAAACAAATACAGCCAGAAAGAGAAACATTTTTAAGAAACATCAAAATATATATCTTGCCAATCTTTAGCCTTAAGTTAAAATTATACACTTGTGTTCACTGTGAAATGGGGGTATGAAAATTTTTCCTAGTAAACAGAGGTGGTTTACTGTTTGAAACTTGACAGCTTAATGACTATAGACCATTCTCCCAAAAGTCGAAGATAAAGAGACCACATTTAAAGTTCATAAAACAAGATAACAGGGAAGAGAAATTTATGACATCCCATGTTTTTCCTTTAGCTCCAGCGATTTTCTTCCCTTTCGGTTAGGAGCTCCAGAGAAAAATATATTATTAACATGCTTTAAACTGTGGAGAAGCGTCATTTGGATTTGTCAGACGAAATTTATTGACTCATTCGCCCCTTAAATGTCAATTGCAATGACAATTTAATCAAACGAGGGAAATATTGTTCTCTGGTAGGAAATCAAAGGGCAGACTAAAAGACATACAGGACAACCCACAAATTCAGTAAATCTACTTTGTCACATAGTTTACGTGTTTGATTTATGTACCAATTCAAATCATTTGTTAGCTAGTTTAGGCAGTCATAAATTATTAATGCTACATTCTCTGAAAAAATATATATATCCTAAACCATACCGCATTACCATCATAAGGAATAAAACCAGTTCAGCCCAGTCAGATACAATCAAACATATTCTTCGAATCTCAGAATAGCACAGATCCATGATTTAACAATTAGTTAAACCAACAAGCAAAACAACATAGTTCAAAAGTCAACAAAGGAAACAAGAAAGTAATTGTTGGAGAAGCTAGTAAGTCACTCAGAATTCATTTCTCCAGATTATTTGGCGAACATTCTAGTATCAAAATCTTATTTTCAAAAATCTGCACCCAAGTTCCCCACATCTCGTGTATGTTTTTCAAACAACACACATCCACAGCAGATATACAAGGAAATCATTTATGGATTGCAGAGTTGCAGTTGAACAATATCTAAACAGAAAAACTTACTTGTCCAAAGCCACTGAACAATGCAGCAAGCTGCTCTTCGGTGACCTTATTTCCAGAGACGACAAGAATGTGTCAATATGAATCACAAGAAAAAAGTGAATTTCATTGATTTACTTACATTGTGGTCAATGTCAGACACATAGACTGTTCGCCTAATACTATCTTCTCTTTGAGCTCTAAAAGATCTTCCATTTATTCTCCTCTGATTCTGGCTGTAGTTATTTTTTCTCTGACAACAATTGGGCGATCAGTGAGAAAGAAGTAAACATAAGAGAATCACAAATCATCAAATCCACATGAATAACTAAATAATAAAATGTATAATTAGATCATCACAATTCCAAATTCAACAATTCATAAATCACTATAAAAATCTCAGACAACAAATGGCTAAAAAATAAAATGTATAATTAGATCATCACAATTCCAAATTCAACAATTCATAAATCACTATAAAAATCTCAGACAACAAATGGCTCAACAATCCTCAGTAAGAAAGAAAAGAAACCTTGCTGAACGTTTTATCGTTTCACTTTTGCAAATAAAACCCAGGAATTTCTTCTTATTCTGTAACTATCTAATATAAGAGTAATTAAGTGCAAGCTAACTCGGTAAATCCAACACTGAATCACATGAACAGGTCATAACCTTAGATGACAATCAACAAGCAGTCAAGCACGATAACTAAAAGATTAATTGGTCCATTTGAAAATGAACTCGGTTAACATAAACAGAGAGGTTATTGAAATTATACTATACCCTTTGATTATTTGGGAGACCATCATTTCCCAAATTCTTATCATCGGGAGCAAAATTGATTATCCCCATTTGGCCATGATTATAAGAGGAAGGAAAGAACTCCTTGGCTAGGGGATTCAGCTTCAGTTTCTTCAGCATATCAACAATTTCCTTCACTTTCATATCTGATTTTGAATCCCCATTGGAGGTCAAATCAGAATCCTTAAAATCACCATTTATCTCAGGTTCCGCACACTCCTTAGAATTGGGATGAACGTTATTTTCCACGGATTTTTCAGTGGAAGCGTCGGTCGATTTTGGTGGATCAAGAACAGCAACAGGGGTCTCCATTTCCTTAATTGCTGCGTCACCAGTCACTTCTGCACCAGCAGCCATTCAATCAACAGAACCCCACAAACAAAACGGGCCCAAATTACACAAAACCCGACTCTGTAAGACAATCTACACAAGAAATCAGACTCAAATTCAAAAAGCTCCAAGATTTTTCATGTTTCCTCCCGCAAAGATAAAAGCACAATCTTTGATCTCAAAAACAACATAAATTACAATGGTCAGTCAAGAAAGAGTATTTTTTCTCCGTTTCAGATTTGGGTGTTCTCGAAATAAGATTTCAGGCCGATTCTCTCAATGTAATGAGTATGCACACAATTAATAAATGAGCTATCACCAAAAGACAAAAATGGCAGGAAAAGAAAGAAGTGATGATGATGATGATGGTGAGAGTGAAGGAAAGAAAGCGAAGAGAATGATGCAATATCTAACAAAGGGCTCTTGTATAACAAATTCGATCACAAATTGGAAGTGGTTTTGGAAGAAACTAACAGGTGGCCTTTCTCTACCCTTCTTTTTGGCAGTGTTGTTGAGAGAGAGAATCTGTCACACATACATACATACATACATACATACAACATATACATATAGGTAGCCACATAGGATGGCTGGAGGGGGTGGGATAGAGTAAGAGCATTAAAGTGAGGGACGTTAAAGAAGGGGCAGGGAGATGTGTACTGAGCTAACGTAAGATGACTTAAGTTTAGCTTTCTTTTGGTTGTTATTCCCCTTACTCATGGGGTGGGGTTTGGCCACTGCCTCTTTTTTCATTGGGATTCTAATTCCCCATTCCCTTATCTTTTGGACACTTGCTAATTCTATTTCCATTTTCATTTTTATATAAATGTTTATGGATATTTGTATATTCATTACATCGTCATATAACAATTCATCCATCAGTTGTCTCATTTAGACAGTGCTACATGATTTTTGATTTTATATATTTAATATCGAAATAAACATAAATAATACACACACAGACCGAAGCTAAGACGAACCTTCGTTGATGTTTTTATTATAAAATTATGCGTGTTCATTTCTATATGAAATAAAATGATTTTTTTATTTTAAAAAAAAAACAACCACGACGACTAGTTTGAATTTTTTATATATTATGCGTACTAATTTCATGGCCAGAAAAGTCAAGGAGAAAAATCATTTCCGCTTATATTTGTTACGTAAGGGGTTGGTCATTAATTAGTATACAACTAAATGGTCAAGTAATCTGACCAAATGAAAAATCGACTTTGAACAAGTTTTCTTTCAGGGTTGGAACTCGGACAAAAAATAGGTGCAGATTTTGAATACGACACCAGTGATTCAATTATCAGAATTACACGGTATTTTTCCAAAAGTCAAATTAGTAAACCTCGGTGCCATTTAATTCACTTATAATCTATTTTATAACTAAAATTATTTCGTTCGGAAATGGAGAAACAGAACATGCACCTCTAAGCATTATTTGAACTCGAACCAAACTAATACCCAGAAAGAAAGTCACAATTTTATTTTTTTAAACTTAAATGGGTTCGATTTGCAGCATGAATATTAGACAAAGTAACAGTATTTACAACCTTCTGAATATAACAAAAAAGTGACAGAAAGATAAAAAGGTGAGTTAGGTAACTATAGATGGTAGGCAAGCCCGGCTTTCAGAACTTCCTCTCTATAAATATATTCTAAACATAATATAACCGAGAAAAAAATACCAACTTATGATTGGAACCAGACCAAGTGCAAGCACGAATACAACCTCAGGACGACTGATTTCTCCCAAATTTTGTCAAAAGATTCATCATCTTCAAAAACCATTCTACATCCAACCGGTTAAAACAATTGCAAAATGGTCTCAGGCAGCAGTCCCTCCCATATATCCATAAAGCTCAATTACCTTGTTCATCAGTAAGCACTTGTACTTTGGTTTACTGAGATTCAAACAAAAATCCATGCTCCAGGAGATCGGATAAGACGGTTCTCATTTTATCTACAGAAACAGGCTTTAACACGACTCCATCCATACCAACCCTTAAGCAGTTCTCTGTTGTCAACTTATCGGTGTTTCCTGTGAGTGCTATAATCAAATGTCTCTCGTGACGTTTTGGGAATTTTTCACGAATCCTTTTAGCAACTTCAAAATGATCAGCACCTGGAATGCTTATGTCGAGGAACACCACCTTGTGTTCATAAGTAACGGCTTTGACACACTCATCTCCCGAACCTACAGCCAATACATCACACCCAAGGTGCGTAAGGAGCCCCTTTGTTACCATACGGCCAACACTGCATCATGAAGAACCAACTTTAAAGTCAAATTTATTAACAACTAGGACTCGTGCTATTATATTTCAAATCAACTGTGCAGTTCATCGAGCTAAATATACATGGGAGAGAGATGAGACCAAGTCCTCCTTAGTCCAAACAATACCATTCAACTTAGCAGCATAAAAAGTACATCAGTATTCTAGTTTTGGTGACCGACTTCCCCATCCTTAAAGGCTCAATGTTAAATGTAGAGTTTGTTTAAATCTAAGTTGAGCTGCAATGTGATAGTACTTTATACCATTAAACTGGAAAAAAAAAATTGAGAACCATTAACAAAGTATATTACGAGCTATGTTATATATTTTCCCATGTTATGTAATAATCCTGTTTTTATGTAGATCCTAGAAATTAATGTCTCAGCACGCCTCGTTTGAAGAAGGCGCGCGTCTCACTTTGTGCCTAAGCTTGAAGCTATCCTTGCACCTTCTATAACTATGATCTAGAATTATAGGAGGATCTAGACGATCCAGGTGTTTTGGAGGTGCACTAAGATGGCCATGTGGTTAATATAAACTTAAAAATAGACCTTGAAAACACAATTTTGTTACATCCAATGAAGTAACAATGGCCAAGAACTCAACACACTTCCAACAATTCAAAGATCGCAACTGTAATCACGCCAGAAACCTAAGCAATTTAATAGCAGTGAATATAGTGGCAATAACCAATAGGATGGCCAACAATGATGCCAAAACTATTGACAATGAAAATGAACTTGCGATCTCCATGAGTGACGAGCACATACAGTTTCTCAACATATACTTCGTCGAGCATTGTATTAATCATTTTTTCCTAACTCTGAAAATGTGCTCATGTACCAGCTGAGCTTGTCCAAACATAACTCAAAATTAGTGGTCCAACGCCATATGGAAATATTTAGAGACAGTAAACGATATTGGTTCCCAAAGAAGTATCCGTAAATAACACAACTTACAAGGATAATAACTTTTCTATCTCTGATCATTTACATTTCTGGTATAAAATAAACAAAAAACACATGCACATACATCCCATCTAAATATTCCACTATGTCAACATGTACTTCGCAGAAAGGAAGGTAGAATTAATTTAAAATTTTAAAAGGTACAAATAACATAGAGAAATATAAACAGAGTTTATTAGAAAAAGCAACCACAGAGATTAACTTAATCTATGTAAAAAGCTTCTTCAGCTTGGATTAGTTTAAAAGTCTGGAATGTATTTGCACTATCATTATCTTCAAATAAAGTATTTTCTACGGTAACACCATGAACAGCACACAACAAAGCACCGCCCAAATAAACCTGTAACTCCTATTATGAAATGGGCTTCGCGTCCAATTATGAAAACAGGTTTGAATGATTTGGAATTTGGACCTCCCTTTGGAGAGAAAAATGTAGTCTACCCTTCTGAAAAAAGCCCCACAGGCCATAATGAATATCACCACAAGATTTGCACCAAGAGACAATGGTGCAGTATGGAGAAGATATTAGAACAATGGTGAAAATATGTTGACATTCGGCTGGAGTAAGGTGAAAGTCAGACAACAGAGGTGTATAATCAAGGGTACTGAAAGCATTTCTCTCCTAATATTTGGTTCTCGACATTTCTTGCACAAATGTAGAACATCATTGTTAATACTTATCCAATCTTTTCATCTGTAAACCATAAGTTTCTGCAACATGAACTCCCATTGAGAATGTAATAATAAAAAAAGAATTTTCCAAAATAATCTAAGAATCAATTCAAGCCAAGGAAGATATTAATTCACCAAAAGGCAACATTTAATTTAGCAACAGTTACTTGATGGTTATAATTCACTGCTTTACAAACAAATAGAACATGTATTGCTCATAAATAAACACAGAAGGAAACAAGTTATAACATCGTAAATAAGAGGGAATGATAAACCATTACTAACCTGTTCTCATCCATCACAACCACTTTGAGCCCAGAAAATATTTGCTTAACATAATTTTCTGGACTTTTAGGTACAAACGAGTACTTGATCTCATTTGAGCGTCCAGGAATCCCAAGTTTAACAATGAAGATAGCAGTAGAACCTTTCCCAATACCTTCACTTTCAATCCAAATATGCCCTTCCATGAGATTAACAAACCTGATCAAAGAAATAGTTCTAAGCTAATTTTGAAATCATTCTAAAATGTTTATGGCTCAGAAAAGTAGCAAGATTACCTCTTACTAATTGCCAGACCAAGTCCACTGCCATCAGAATTTTTGGCAGCTAGAGGTTGGCTCTGCACAAATTTCCTGAATAGCTTAGGAACATCTTGTGGGCTGATTCCCAAACCAGTATCTTTTACCTAAACCAAAATGGCAAAGGTTGTAAGATGGTTAGAAGAACAAAAATTATCATCCTACTAGGAAAAAGGGAACAAACCTGCACACGTAAATAGAAGTGATTATCACTCGGTACAGGGAAAAACTCTGGGGCTCGAGGATCTCTCAAAGCATCTGATTTTGCAAGAAAGGCAGAAATCGAAACACCGCCCTCTTTTGAGAACTTCACAGCATTCCCAACAACATTTAAAAGTACTTGCATTAGCCGCTTTTCATCACCAACAGCAAACTCAGGCAAATCCGAAGACAAACTCAATGTAACATATAGCTTTTTCACATATGCTATAGGCTTTATCAGGTTAAGGGCCTACAATAAGAAGCAAACATTTCATTTAACCAAAGAAGAATGGGAAACAAAAATTAAATAAAAACTTGCTACTTCTAAAGACCAGACAATTCTTGAACAAACACAAAACAACCAATATCTTATTCTTACCTCTCTGAAGAGTGCATGAAGGTTAAATTTTCCTATCTCGAGTTGAAGGCTGCCATCTTCAAGCCTTGAAAGATCCAAGACATCATTTATAAGTGTTGCCAAAAGGTTGCTGCTCTTGAGTATTGTTTCAACCATCAGACGTTGCTCCGGTGTCAGCTCAGTCTCTTGTAGTAAGCTTGAGAGAGCTATTATTGCATGCATGGGAGTTCTCATTTCATGATTCATGACAGCCAAAAAATCATTACGAGCACGGACAGCCGTCTCTGCTTCTCTTCTCGCAAGATCAAGAGCAACATTCTGTTCCATAAGTAGATCCCTAGCCCTCATTGACTCCTCCAAAATTGCAGCATGTGATAGAGCAACAGCAACCTGATTCCAGAATAAATCACACACAGGAACTCCAAGCATCAAGAAATCTGATAAGAGGGCTAATCAACTGTTCTGAATCAGGCAACTGCAGAATGCAAGTTCTTCATTTTTTTGACTTTCAGTGGTGTGTTCTAGTTTTCAGAAGATTGACATATCCTTTAACCCAGAAAATTATTTTGACAACTTAAATAACCAAATAACCAATAAGCACCATAGCATAGCTATACCCATAATGATGACATGATATTAATTATACACAACCAAATTCTCAGGGAATGGAGAATGAATTTCCGAACAAACGAGAAACTTTGTTGAGGTATCATTTAAAGTTGTTGGACCAATATAATCAAAGAACAAAAAACTAAAAGTCAGCCTGAAAAAGCAAGCATGCTGCTAATGGATCTGGATCTTGAAAATTTGGATAGATTATTCCCACTCTATTTCATGACAGTAATGCCAAACTAATGTAGAAATAAAAGACTAGAAAACTTAAAAAAAATAGAATTTTGTTGCCAGAACAGTCGGTGGAAAATTATGTCATTAGCATTAAGACAATACTAGATGCAACTGTAGATGGACAAGATCTCGTCAGCCACTTTACCAACCTTCCAGTTATATAGCTGTCACTCACCTAAAGTGTAGTTTTTAGAACAACCTGGTAGCCCCTTTAGAATGGAAAGTAGTAAAGAATGGGGCCCTTTAGTGTAATGTTTCATTTCAGTAGATTTAGCTTGTCTAAATTCTAAGCACTACAGCATAAAAAAAGCACAGACACATTCAATGTCAATTTTTTATTAACATAAAGATAAAAACTACGAAAAAGATCCACACCCCAAACAAAGGAAATGCACAAAGAAAATAAGTCCAAAATATGAATGTAACTAGGAAAAAGATGTGGTGAATCCTAACCTGGTCAGCCACCACTTCAACAAGCTCCAACTCATGGACACGCCATTGCCTTGCACTATCCGAAGGAAGCATTAAAACCATTAACGCATACCGTTTAGTTGAGAGCTCAGGCCAATCATGAATCTGGAAATTGGAAAGATGTAGGAGGGGAACCCGCACGGCAACCACTTCTCCAGGCATGTGTTTTCCTGCACGTCGGAACCTGGCGACTGGAGAATTTGGAGAGATTTTTATGGCTCGATTAGCATTGAAAACTTGATTGATCACGGGATGCTGTATAGGCACAGTAAACCCAACTGGGTTTTGGTGATGAAGAGTATATGAAAGTTGGAGCTCTAATCCTGTACGGGTTGGCATCCACAATGCACACTCTTCCAAAGCCAATGTTCTTCCCAGCTCAACAAATGTAGTTTTTAGAATGGTATGCCTGTCAAGAGTGCTTCTAATTTCATGAGTTAGCATTCTAACATGCCTACCAGTTTCTTCCTGTGAACGAATTAATCCCATTTCTCTATCGAGCTCTGCGGCCTTATTTTTCAAAAACAACTCCCTTGTTTTAACACTCAATAAATCAGGGATGATATGAACTAGCATAAGAGCAGTTGCGCAGGACACAGCAGCAGTCAAAACTTTTGCGGCGGTCATGACAATTGCCACGGTTCTTGTATGCATGGTAAATGTCCATAAATTAATTAAGTGTGTAGCCCCACAAAGAACAATGAATGCACCAAACTGCACAAGCACCCATCTATACGGAAATACAGCAGATTTTTTAACAAAGTAGATCAACTCCAAAGGAATCGAGAAATAAGCCAATGCAATGAAGAAATCCGAAATATACTGGTACTTCATCAACAATTCATCAGCCGGCCATTGCGGCTCCATGCAGCAATCCATTATGTAAGAACCACCTGAGCTCCACTATTTATGTCTACATTCCTGAATCAATTATTAAAAAATAAATTCACAATCCCAGCTGCATCACAAGTTATTATGTCGTGAACTTTCAACCTTAAGAACAAAATTTGTTCAAAAATCACTTGAAAGTCGATGCCCTTTCCCGGATTAAAGAATGCGTATCTCCGAGAAAAAGGCACACCACTAATTAGTGATCTCCAGTTGCTACAAAAAAACTTCCCGAAAATTATTCATTTACAAGAAAGTCCCAACATCTGATGAATTATACGAGACAGCTAATCATATAATTTTAGCATTTTCTTGAAGAACAATCACTTATTTGTAGATGGTTATTCGACTAACCCCACCCAGTCCCTCCCCCACCCCCCGGAAAAAAAAATCTCAATACAACTCTTCAATATTCATATACAGCTTGCCCCAGCAAACATATCGTCATATAACCTGATAAAACTGCAAATTTTGCCCAAAGAACAAAACTTTAGCTGAAATCCATTCAAAGAACGACTTTTTGCGTAGTCAATCAGATCCCGTGAAGGTGAACCAACAAAATTTGAAATTACTACTCCCAAAATTCATATGTTGACGAAAAAAGAGGAAATGAAAAATTAATATGGAAAAAAAGTAGGAAAGAATTACCCAATATTTCGACGACTAAGAAATTACTGAAGCTAAAATTCTTCATATGGAAAACGAAGCACCTTGATTTCCCATTAGCATGACTAATATTTCATATATTATATTAATACAATAATATGAAGCTTTTCTGTGATGACTTTGTTTAAAACCAGACAGGGCCTAGAGAAAAAAAAATGTCCGGGTACCGATGTATTCTGGAGGAATAATAACGTTACAGGACTGTGATGTTTTCCACGTCACGGCCATGCACTGACGTTAAGGAAACCCAAAAGTTAGGTAAACAGTCAACATCAAGCAAGTCAAAGCCTCTTGTTTAAATTAAAGGGTATTATTGCCATACAAGATAAAATTACATGTATCTGGCATATTTCATGTGCATCGGGTATCCAATTAATTTATTATTTGTTTTGAAAAAATATCCAAAATTACAAATAGGTCTATTATAAAATGATCTTATATATTTATATATATGTGTATTGGTCGACTCAATCCATATTTATCATGAGAAATAATATTTTTTGGCATAAAAAGTAATTTGTTTATGAGTTGAGTTAAGTTGAGTTGAGTTGAGTCGGACATCTGTCTCATAAAATGGACATATGAAAGATACTCACAAATTTTTTTGTTATTTCTACATGAGTTTCGAGATTTTTATCTTATATTACCAATAAAAAAGTAGGTCTCATGCAACACCGTCTCACGGATCTTAATCTGTGAGACGGGTCAACTATACTCATATTCACAATAAAAAGTAATATTCTTAGCATAAAAAATAATAATTTTTCAAAGATGATCCAAATAAAAGATCCGGCTCACAAATACGACCCGTGAGACCGTCTTTTGTCCCAATAAAAAACACTAATTACTGAAAAGCAAGATGATTTTTGGTATTATTATCAATGAGAAAATATATATTTTTTGTTTTCTGAATTAAAAAAAAAAAGAAAAAACCTTCTAAAATTTCGTACCGCGTTTCTTTCTTTTCCCTTCTTATTTATTTTGTCGAGGATCGCTTAAAGTCATCGTTTGATCCACAATACGCAAACGGACCAGCTCATTTCCAGCACACCTGTCAATTCACTTAACTACTCAATGGGCCCGTTATATTCTTGTAGTCATATTTGGGACAAATAAAAGACCATCTTTTCTTGGGCATTCAGCCCATTAAAGCTATTGGACATTATTCATATTAGAACAACATGAGCCGGGCCAGCTAGAAAACCTATGGAAGAATGAATTTGATTTGAGACAAGACATAAAAATGCACAAAATTGCTCCCACGTTTTCTTGGCCCCTTGATGAAGACCAATGATTGTCCTGAATTGATGATAATCCAAGTTTAGGGAACTAGACAAAACAAGTAGACATCTTCTTTCTTTTTCATTACTTGCTCTACATACATATACACGATAAGCTTACATACATAATTGATCAACAGCAAACATTCCTTCCCTTGTGTACACGGAATGTATGATGATGGAGTAAAATATTTTCGACGGCTCTAAATTATATTCTTAAGATTATTTTCGGATTGATGTATTTGATTTGAACATGCGAAAGATTTGAATTATGAATTTCAAATGATATCTTTCTTTATTGTATTTTAAATTCATTGTAATTACCATTGAAAACATAATTTGATGTGATATTCATCGATCCGAGCATATTATTGATGTATAATCTATATTGTATATTTCTTTTTTTTTTTCTGGAAAAAAATTATTCGTTTTTATTAGCCGTGATATTATATGTTCGTCGGCTTGCTTTTTAGCTTAGAGACACCTTGCCCATTTTAACAAAGCCTATCCGAAGGCCCGTAGGAGAACTGATGATTACTTCGAGCTATGCTTTTTAACGTATGGTCCTTTTCATCTCCCAAATCTGATTTAATGCTTACTTTTTTTTATTTAAAAAAAGATTGGAAGGGTTAGAGTAATTGGGGAAAGTGCTAACGTCCAAATCAACAAACCAAAGAAACAAGACGAGAAAGACTTGTCGACATTTGTATGGGTGGCGGGTCAATTAACACGTTTTAATCAAGGGATTATGCGCCTTTATACTACATGACCAGTGATTGATTGACGGGTGATTATATTTTGCAGCCGCTGGATTGATATTGCACAAAAACTCTTGTAAAACGGTCTCACAGATTAATTTTGGGAGTCGAATCTATTATTTGGATCATCCATGAAAATATTACTTTTTATGCTAAGATTATTACTTTTTATTGTGGATATCGACAAAGTTGACCCGTCTCATAAATAAAGATTCGTGAGACCGTCTCACAAGTGACCTACTCTTGATACTGAAATTAGCTAATTTCCTCGTTCCGTCATGTTTCATTTTTTGTTTCTCAAGGTTTTAACCATGTAATGTTGATATTTTTATCTTCGTCCTTTGACATGAATTTTAAAAATGTTTAGATTTATAAATTATGTTATATGCATGATCAAATTTGCGATATAAAATTAAAATATATATAAAATTCTTTTATCTAATGGTGGAACGGAAATTAGGGTTCTATTTCATTTTTATGCTGAATTTTTTTTCACTCATGGTACATAAAGTAATGATTTATATTTTATAATTAATTTTATCTTCAAAGACAACATACTATTTTTGAGTTAATTCACTTATCATATTCCTAGATATGATGCATTTAAATATGTATTTTTTAAAGAAAATTTTAACTAAAATTAGATCCAGAAAACATTTTATTTTAAAACTTTGTTTTATAATGTAATTTTTAATTCCCTCCTCCGTTAATATTTTCTTAGATCATTTAGCTTTCTTATGTTGAGATAATTCTCCTCCGTCAACCCCTAAAATAAAAAAAAAAAAAAAAATATCCTAAAGATGTTTTATAATATTAAGTGATATTTTTATTCAACTTTTGTTTGTTCACAACAATTAAAATATAAATTTTAATTTTTGAGGACGAAACTTATTATAAAGAGGGTAGAATGTGATATTCATGACCAAATTTGCGCTATAATGAATAAAATATATTTAAAATTTTCTTTTATCTAATATTTAAACAAAAATTAGGGTTCTATTTTCATTTTTATGCTGAAGTTTGTTTCACTCATAGTACATAGAGTAAGGATTTATTTTTTATAATTAATTTTACCTTCAAATCCAACATACTATTTTAAGTTAATGAACTATTTTAATTCTCAATTAATGATTTATCTTAATTTCAATATTAATGTGAAATTATTATTATTTAAAAGTTGTAACTCATTTTCATAAATTCCTTTCATTGCGATAATAATTTCTCTCAATTAAATTGTCAACCTTTCATGTCACTTTTGTGTATTATAAAAATCCTCCCAACCTAATTTCATTTTTCATAAAAAGAGAATGGAGAGACAAGACATAAACACTATATTTTATGACCACCAAATTTACTAAGTACTATTCCAATTCATTTTATTTTGTCGATTTGTCACAGCCATTTATTCCCTTCCATACTAATATCTACTCATTATTTTTATTAAATTAGAGTAATGGCATAAGGATTGAAGGATACTGAAAATAATCATTTTTTATTTTGATACTTTGAGTATTGTGTACTTGTGGATATTTAAAGATTTTTTTATGAATATAATTCTTAAGTTATGACATGAAGTTGATGATAGAAGATGATTAATAATAGTTTCCACTATATGAAGCTGAGATCGAGGTAAGTGGACTTATATATGTGTTTTAAAATAATTATGTTTCTGTTTTTGAAAACTCGATCGTACACTACTCATTTCATGTCTTTTGATTTCATATATGTTCGTTCAGCATGATTCCTCTATTATTCCATGAAAATGCACTGTTATGATTCAAATTAAAAGTGGTTAGGAAATTTCCGAAACATAATAAGATAAAATAAGGCCCTGATGCAGTGCGTTATAATAACTGTTCACTTGGCCTCACCTCTAGAGGAGTAACATATAGGAGACTGATCAATAGATCATGAATAAATATATGAATAACAGTGCCTTGTTTTGATATGTTTTGATGTCTTGTTTCGAGTTCTCTTTGTCTCTTGTCTTGATTCATGTGTGCGATATGTTCTGCGACAATTCACCTTTGAACTCGTATTATATGTATATTTCGATATTCTGGTGTATGCTTGGCCCCCACATGCTGAGTGTTTTCACAAACACTCACTCCCTTATTTCCCTCCTCATATCTATATATATATATAAAAGCTGAGTTGTTATTAAATTTAGTAAGTTCCCGCCTAAATAACCTTCTAAAAAAAGAAATACACGAAAAATATAGTAATATATATTATAATAAATGTATAAATATATTTAATTCATTATTAAAACTGTATATTAATGTCTGATTGAAATTTGAATCTCTCCTAGGAATTACAAACTAAATTAAATTACATTTCAAATTTCAAATCCTGAAATTAATTTCCATTATGAGAATTATAAACCAAATTCAAATTGTTATTCAAAATTTAAATATGAATTCTGCAAATTTGAAACACGTTTCAAAAATTGTGCTCCGTTGAAATCATTTTATTAGTTTAATATTAATGACATAAATATATAGATGTAAGGTTATTATAACTCAAAAATTGCATCTCTATTTTAGATGAACTAATTTTAAATTTGATTTTATTTTTGAAATCTAATATATTTATTTCAGTGATAGTATAAAATCATTTTTCTATTCAATATATTAACTTTAATCATAGACCAACAATTATCGAATTATTATGATGTTTAAAAAATAATTGTATGTCAATTTAATATAAACTACCATTTTTAATATTTTTTTGTTCAAGCAAAATAATATAAACAAGGAAAAATTGTTAATTGACATATTTAAAATTAAAATATATGTATAAAATTTGACATACTCAACAGGAAAATTTTGTTAATTAAATTAATTCAAGGCCAAATTGATTATGTATTTGTATAGTAGGCTATTGTTAATAATCCATGTTAAATAAATTTATATTAAATATCAATTACTATTTTTTTTATACTTGAATACATTTATTTTGTAAGTTATCATTATAAATGTTTTTTTTTAATTAGTTCCATTTATTTTAATTCTTTTTTGTTGTAAATATTTAAACAGAAAATATGGATTTGAGAACCTACTCTCAACATTTCAGTTTTCATGGTTCAGTCAAAATGTTGATTCCAACATCAATATATATGTTAAGTGATATTACAAATGATATGATTTCTTTTAATTAATAAAGTATTTTATCTCAACCATAGATCATTCTCTTAGATTATGCAATGACACTAGATTGATCGTGACAAGGTTCGGAATGTTTTGGAAGGAAAAATTCTTACTGGAAGTAATGCATGTCATAAAGTGGTTATTCCAAGAATATCATTGACGCCTTCTAATCTAAATATTGCTTTTAAATTTCAATGAAGACAGTTCAGTATTCTTTGATTGTATTATATGCAATGATAATCAACATAAGTCAGGGGCAATCATTGTCTTATGTAGGACTTTTTTAAAACCATGTTTTTTATTCATGGTCAGTTGTACGTTGCTGCAACCAGAGTTACGAATCCTTAGAGTTTACAAATTTTGATATGTGATAGTGATAGCAACCTGAAAAATTCAACGACAAATCCTGTATTTAAGGAAGTTTTTCAAAATTTGTAATTTGTTTTTTTTTTATTGTATGATCTATAATCCATTTAGTTTATTTGTATTTTAATTTAAATTATTTATTGAAATTAAAACCACATTAAAAGTTTGTATGATGTTTATCATTTTATTTTGTTACAGTTATTGTTTTCTACATAGTACATAAATTTATATGTGAATACAATATAATTGATAAACACATTATTTCATTCATTGTCTAATACAAGCGTGATATTAATTTTCAGCCAAAATATAAAAATGACTCTTTTATTCAGTGTTTCATTGTTAAGATCTACATGTATATGAAAACAATAGACATTTCACTTTGATAAAAAGTCACGTTATTGAGAAAATAAACAAATTATCATACACACTAATTTTAATAATAAATTAGATAAAATAATTGTCCGTGCATCGCACGGGTGAAAAACTAGTAAGAATGAAAAGGAAGGATTATTTCATCCTACCCCTGCAGGCAGTACAGGGGTACATCCAAGGGTCAGAATTTTTTCTGGCCCAAATTTTTTTTTTTAATTTTTTTTTTCCCATGAGGTGGAATTACAACCATTGATATGGGGTGTGGGCACTGCCCCCACACCCAGGATCGAACATTCCGAAAAGGAACTCTAAGAGGAAGAGCATACATAGTCTTAGGCTGATTAAAAAGCAGACATTTAGAAGTGCTACTATTATTTGATTTTTGTTGGCCTTATGATGATAAGTTTTAGCTTGCGCTGATGTATTGATTATGTTTTGTATTTTGGGATGTAAGAACAAATTTCGTCATTAAATAATATACTGGTTTTTGGTTAAATTATATACTATGAGACTTGTTGTTTTTGAATTTTATTTGAAAATAACACTGATGCCGTGATCACAGGTTTAGGGCGTGACAAATTATCTATATATTTATATTTATTTGTCATCTTTGCATTTTATATCATTCATCATCTTATTTCACGAGATATACTATATATAAAAAGAAACTTAACAGGAACCAAAAGTTTAAGATGAAGAACATAAAATAAAATAAAAAATACCAAACTAAAATATAATCGAAACACGACGATTTCCTAAAAGCTAGCTTTATGGCTGGATAATTACAATACAGAAAATTTGTGATTTAGGACATGTTGGTTATCTAATCCCAGGCTTTCTTTGTCTAGCAGTGGACCAGATTACATTATCTTTGCGTTCATTTTGTGAGTAAACATTTGATTTAAAAACTGATAAATTTATTTGAAATGTATGACAATTGATGTAATAGTGAATTGATAATCCAAATAAAATTTAGGGTGCGTTAATTTTAGTTGTTCAGATAAATCTAGTTCATAGAATTTCAAAAAAAAATTCTCAGAATAATTTAATAATAATCACAATTAATTTCAAATAATACCTCCAGCCATAAAATTTGAGATCATAGATGATTTTGAATCCATCGACTCCAAAATACACCGTAAAAATTTCATCAAATCGCTTGTTAATATTATTTATCGCCTCTAGATATTGTCTAGGTGCACAATTAATTTAGACATTGCCATGAACAGACTAATTCAATTTTAACATTAAAAATATTTAATATAACATAATAAAATTATTAGTAGATCTCTCGTGAGACGATGAGTCAAGACTAATCATATGTACAATAATAAGTAATGTTTTGCACCGTGCTCACGTAGATTTATGACCAATTCATATATTCTTTTTTTTCATACAAAAATATGTTTCCCTAAGTAAAAAATTGTAATGCACAAAGATTAAATTAATAACGAGATTTCAAAGAATAAGAAAGAAAAAAGAGAGGAAAAATTCTCAAAAATTTTATTAGAAACTATCCGTAAATTTAAATTTTGTTTGGCCTAAACCGATTAGGGTGGCCCTTATCTTTGCTCAATTCACTGTTTGTTTTGAGCTTTAACCTGAAATGAACCCCAAGGTACATGTTCATAAGTAAGATTTTCAATTAAATTGGATAATATTCAATAGTTATGGTTCTGTTTTTGGGTTGAAAATAAATTGATGGATAGTAGGATAAACTTATAAGTTCAATATCATGTTAAAACAAAACTACGACATGTTAAATATTAGGACTTTGACATAAATCATCCCAAAAAACTAACTCGATGGGAGATGATTTTTCTATATATACAGATTTTAAAGACTTAATACAAGCGATGCAAACATTTAATACCACCACATGTAGTAATAATAATATAATAATAATTGGTTCAGTATTTGGGAAATTATGTACCTTTTTCTGTATTATGAACGAAAAAGCGGGGAAACAACAGTTGTCAAGTACTACGTGTCGACATTAGACAGCCCAAGTCCAATAAATGTGGGCCAGTGATGTGTTTATTGGGCCCCCAGACGAAGCTCGACAACGAAAAGACGTAATTCGGCCCGCAAAGGCTAGTGCAGTGTGACATTTTCCTTCGAATTTTTGCTCCGAATGTGTTCTATAGATTGGAATATGTATTAAGGTGAACAGTAAACAATCCACCTGTACCATCACATGCTTTAGATTTATATTTTTGTGTGGCGCACTTTTTCATATCCATCCATATCCTCAAGTACCATTTAACTCGTGAGATAAAATAATGAAATTGTATATATATAATACATGGATGACAACAAATGATTTACAACTTTTTCATGGATGACAACAAATGATTTACAATCTTATCGATATTCACAATGAAAAGTAATACTCTTAGCATAAAAAGTAATAATTTTTCATGAATGACCTAGATAAGAGATCTGTCTCACAAAATACAATTCGTGAGACCGTCTCACACAAGTTTTTATCGATCGGTTAAACTAAAAAAAAAATCAAAAAATTCAGGGTCCACGTTTATATTTTCTGAAATTAGCGAGGGTGCAAGTTATTATAATATATCTTCAATTGGTCAACCTTACCACCTTAATGTCAAAATAATTTCCTGAATTAGCAGTAATCGTTTATCTCTAACAGTGGTGCTCCAAGTGGCACTATTTGCCATTCTCCCAAATGTGTTGATGCATACATGCCACGCACAAATTCGCGTTTCCAGCACTCATACTGCATTATTGCTCACCTTTTTGCATTCAATATCTTCCCATTCGATTTTAAGTTGGACGTGGCATGCTAATAATTAATATAAACACCCAAACTCTGCATCTGCCCAATTCTATTGTTTTATTTACAATTTAATCCCCCAAAAACTTGTGTGACACGGTCTCACGAGTCGTATTTTGTGAAAAGACGGATATCTTATTTGGGTCATCCATAAATAAATATTATTTTTTATGTTAAAAATACTACTTTTTATTGTGAATATCGATAGGGTTGACCCGTCTCACAGCATGAGACCGTCTCACAAAATACCTACTCATGTATATATTGATATGAAATCGCAAGGTCAATCGAAAGTCAAATCGGAAAATTAAAGCGGGACGATATAAATTATCCAATCAGTTATTATTCCATAGTGCATGCATGCATGTCCCACTATCATAAGATCAATTAATCGAAGGGTCCACTACAATCGAAAGCTACGCAAAAGGTTTATTTTTTCTTATGTTGTCTTTATTATTATTTTAAAAAAAAAAATAAAAATCCGACCCCAACTCGCTGTTGCCCAAATATGAATCTGTCTTCCATTTGCACCTGCAATCCTCGTGACTCCATGTGACTCCTATGTGATAATCCTGCAATAATGGGGCCATCTTATGAATAGATGATTATAATGTCTTTTTCAAAAAAAGAAGTCACTCCCCTATGCATTAATTGTTCCAAGTGCATACGTCTCGACGAATTGTATTTTTTTCCAAACACCAGCTTGATCATTGATATTGGCCCGAGAAAATTGGGATATTATTTTTCTGATTCTATATATTTGCGTCTTTGTGATTTTGTTATTCTACATGGTCAAATTTCTGTTTTGACTGGCGTCGTCTTAATTTGATTAGAATTTCGGTTAAATTGATTATTATAATAAAAAGATCTTCAAATAACTTATAAACTTAATTACGAAATGTAATATGACTATTACAATTTAATGCAGATAGGATTCTCCCTTTTCAAATAAAAAATAAAAAATGAACAAAATACATGATTTTCATTTATGAGTTTTTTTTTAAAAAAAAAATAAAATTCAAGTTTCGATTCCTTAAATATACTGAAACATATATCCCTTAATTCATTCTCCAACAGTCAAATAAATGCAGTTGAAAGTTATTTCAGTTAGTTTATTCCGTCTTAATTTGAGATGCCCAAGGTTCATTGCTTCTCGTGCAACATCGAACACCTATAATCCGGATTATTTCATCCTACCCCTGCAGGCACTGCCTGCAGGGGTACATCCAAGGGACAGAATTTTTTCTGGTCCAATTTTATTTTTTTTTAATTTTTTTTTTCCCCATGAGGTGGAATCTCAACCACTCATATGGGGTGTGGGCACTGCCCGCACACCCATAATCGAACTAACCCTATAATCCGGTCATTTGCTTTGGTTAATGTATAATAAATATAATGACTAGGTAGGTATTGGGGTAATTATTGCGAATAATTGAACAATGTATCAATAAATATATGAATGAGTGATTAATATATCAAAATTATATAAATATAGTTAATTATAAAAAAATAAATTCAAAGGTATATATATATATATATATATATACTAAGATATTATCCGCCGTCCAAATCTCGTCTTGATTTCTTGGAATTTGTCGTTTAAATGATTCATGCATGATTTGAAAATATATAACGATAAAAGATAGCACAGGAAAGCACGTGGATTTACATGCATTCCAAGATAAGAGAGGATGAACTGGTTCGAGCACGAGGTGGATTAATGATGTAGAAATTAACTATTACCCTACTCTAGTTACATGCACATAATAGTTGATGTTGAAGTACTTGTTATTGAGCATTCGCGACACGACAAGAACTCATCGAATTTAACGAGAAATTGCATACGGAATAATATGCACACTTTAAAAGCAGTGGAGGCGTCAGAAGATTTTCCGACGTTGTCACTCTGATACTCAAGTCAGTAAAATATTTACACAAAGGAAAGTGCAATCTAAAGAGAATATGTTGAGTGCTTGTGTAAAATATTAAAGTGTATCGAATGTTTTATGTTCAAGTGAACATGTGTATTTATAGGGAAAATGTGTTCCCTATATGTGTAGGCCTAGGATTGAGCATGTTCTGAAGTGCTTAGGAAGTGATCTCGATATGAGGATATAGACACGGTCCCCGATCCATTAAGTTTTCTTATAATGCTCGAGCAAAGCTGAGAGCTTGGGCTTATTGGTGGTCAGCTTCTCTGGATGTTGCAAGCCCAGTGATGATCTATAAAAGAGTACTTCTTTTATCAAGACTAGTTTTTACTTCAGATTCTCTTATTATCCCGATCTATACTCCAGCTCAAGTCTTAAGATGAATATCACCATATAATCTATCGGAAACAATTATTCATGTGATACTAATATGTATAATTTTTTTATTCCAAGTTGCCGCGATGATGTTGATTGTTGACCACAAGATCATTAGAGATGATGTTTTTGGTGAGGAACTAGGAAGGCTTAAGCATGTGGTAACATGCTTATGTAACATGGACAGCATGGGAGATCTTTAAGCAACAAGTTGGGGGTTTGGCTTGGCTTGTCATTGCCAATGATCATCACCCAAGAATTTCTTGAAAGAGATTTCCAAAATATTTATATTATCCACCAACTTGTTCACTAGTATATAGTTATCAATTAAAGCCCCCACATGCCAAATTTGATCCAAGGATTTTATATGGGAATTTCAAACCACATTTATAGAAATTGTTAATTATTTTCTTGTTGACCACCCCTTTTAATTTGAACGAACAAAAAATCAGTCTAACTTGAAAACGATTTATGTTTTCAAAATTAAAGCTTCGAGGCCAATACATGTTATTTAATTCCTACTTCTGTAAAATTGATTTATTATCGATATCTTAGTTTAATTTGTTTTGATGTGCATAAATACATTACAAATTATTTTCTCAATTTCAAAAATTAGTTAACTTGCGTGATGGTTATGTTATGAATGTGCATGTGGTACATAATTAAGTGAGCACTGATATTAATACAAAATGGGGAAGAAGGACCAAATAATTTTTTGTATTATTTATTTAAAAATAATATAACTTTCTTAATTTTAAAGTTTATTAAATTAAATAAGTTTCTTGATTATCCTCTCATCCTGTAAACCATCAGATCAGAACAGAATAATTTAATTTATGATTTAATCCATGTAAAAAGGAACACGTAGCCATTTCAAGAATGATTTCTTTATTATTTTATAAGTGACTATGTGGCCGCGATTGACAATTATGAAACACCACTTTTACTTATTTTTTTATCCCCTGTAAAATAATAATTCGATCATGATTTGTTGGTAAAGGTTAGGATCATTCATTCATGACATATATATTAATATATATATATATATATATATATATATAATATGATCAAACACATAGTGAAAGTGTAAAATATGTAAAGATATGGTTGTTAACATATGATTTTGATGTAAATCGATTGATTAGTCGATTTACAACTATATAATAATTCCGCCCAATTTCCTAACCGTTTGACTCAATATTACTTCTAATTTGAGATTTCTATGATCACTCAATCGATCAGTGAATATAATAGTTATATTATCATTATAATTATTCTTTTATCATCGTTAAATTATAATTTGAGAGTTAATTATTTTAAAATTACCCTGAGCCTGAAATCACAGATAAGATTGTTCAGAGGGGGCCAGGAGAGTGTCCTGGCGTAGCCCCCAACGCTCAAGTCAGAGTCTGAGGATATAAGGTAGAGCAGCTGAGGGTGCTGCTGAAAACAATATAATGAATCATTTATCATACGCTCAAACCTGGTATTTATAGGAGAATATCTGGGCTTGTCATTGACCAGTCACCTGTGGGCCTTAGAGATGGACCGGAAGTTTAGGCCGGATCTTAATAGGTTCATCCATGGATATAAGGTATGTAATGGATGTAAACTACTAACACCACCCAATTACCCAAAAGTATATGTATAAAGTTCGAACAAAGAACTAAAATTTCGGGGGCATAGTATTTTGTTGGAGTTCGGAGGTATCGACCTAATGAGTTTGTCTAGATTTTGTGTTTTAAAATAAAAATTTGATAATATATCTATTAAATTGTTATTTTTAAAAATAGATATATTATAATTTTAGTTATTTGAAAATGTAAGTAATAATTGAAAGGAAAGGAAAAGAAAGGAAAGGAAAAGAAGCGACAGTGCAAAGTCCAAATAATAGCATGGTTTTGAACGGGCAACCGGATAAAAAGATGGAGAAGAGCAAACGTGTTGGGCAGTTGATGTGACTCAGATTTGTGTTAAAAGCCTCAAAAAAAGAAATGCCACGTATAACAAACTGGTGCGGTGTAGATATTGAATGAACCAATCAATATCCATTATCCGATTCCACTCCATATTGGAAAAGAAAACCTTTCACTATTGAATGTTTTTCTACTACTAAATTAACTTTTTGGTCCAACAAATTAAGATATAACTACCTTAATCTCACTTTCCCACAATTTTTAATCTCCAGCTTTGCACAATAGGTTAGTCTCGAACATATAATGGTGTCCCTATTTCGATAATGAAATGAGCTAGAGTTTAGGTTTAAAAGAAATTGCCATTCTCAATTTTAAAAAAAAAAATTAATAGAGAATGAGGAAGTAGTGAAAAATAAGTAAATTGCGAAGAAGAGATTTGCGGGTCTGTTGCAAGCATGAAATTGGTCATTTGTTGAGAATTCCGATTTGAGCTCCCTTTCCAAATAACCAACACGTGGGCTTCTCTTGCATATTACAATAGGACCTGCATCCCCCCACTTCTGCTCTATATATACTCACTTCCTCTCTCACCACACAATCACACACCCCCACACACACACACTCTCTCTTTCTCTCTCTTTCTCTCCCTTCTCTCTCTGCCCTATTCCTAAACCCTAGAACACCGAAAACACGCACTAAAAACGCTCACAAATTTTCTTCTTTGCCACTTCTTCAGTGCCAAAATAGGGAGGTATGGCCAATTCAAGTACTGCGGCTGCAAGTTCTTGGGTCAAGCCCCAATTGCCTACAAGGGATTTGGGCTCTTGTACAAAGGGTTTATCGTTCACTCTGGCCAATGGAAAACAGAGCAACACCAGAATAAAATGCTCTCTCCAAACTCCAGAACTCTTCTTCCCGAAGGAGTACACACAAACAACAAAATATCAAAAACCTTTAATACCCACCTTTACCAACCAAGAAACCAATGTCAGAAAAGCGAATTCGCCTTCTTTTCCATCGAAGCCGCAGCTGAACTTTATTCAGAAAGCTGCGGCAATGGCTTTGGATGCTGTGGAGAGCGCGCTGACTGCCCGTGAGCTGGAACACCCTTTCCCTAAAACAGCAGACCCTGTAGTCCAGATCGCCGGAAACTTCTCTCCAGTGCCTGAACAGCCTGTTAAACACAGACTTCCGGTCACCGGGAAGATACCTGATTCCATTCAAGGCATGTACGTGAGAAACGGTGCCAATCCTCTGTTTGAGCCACTCGCCGGCCATCACTTTTTCGACGGTGATGGCATGATTCACGGTGTGCAATTTGCTGACGGCACTGCTAGCTACTCCTGCCGATTTACTGAGACTCAGCGGCTAATCCAAGAACGGGATTTGGGCCGCCCTATTTTCCCAAAGGCCATTGGCGAGTTACACGGCCATTCAGGTATAGCAAGATTGCTGCTTTTCTATGCTCGTGGGATGTTTAAGCTGGTTGATCATAGCCAAGGCACCGGCGTTGCAAACGCTGGATTGGTATATTTCAACAACCGTTTATTGGCCATGTCTGAAGATGATTTGCCCTATCACGTGCGCGTGACTCCAGACGGCGACCTCGAAACAGTGGAAAGATACAATTTCAGTGGCCAGCTGAAGTCCACCATGATTGCTCACCCCAAGCTCGACCCTGTTTCTGGTGAGATGTTTGCTCTGAGCTATGATGTTATCCAGAAGCCATATTTGAAGTACTTCAGGTTTTCAAAAGACGGCGAGAAATCAGAGGATGTTGAAATCCCGGTTTCTGGACCGACAATGATGCATGATTTTGCAATCACTGAGAATTTCGTGATCGTGCCGGATCAACAAGTGGTGTTCAAGATGTCCGAAATGATCAGAGGAGGTTCACCGGTGGTGTATGATAAGGATAAAGTTTCTAGGTTCGGTGTCTTAGACAAGTATGCGAAAGATTCTTCCAGGATGAAGTGGGTGGAAGTGCCTGATTGCTTCTGCTTCCATCTCTGGAATGCATGGGAAGAGCCTGAAACAGATGAAGTCGTCATAATTGGGTCCTGTATGACTCCCCCAGACTCCATTTTCAACGAATGTGACGAGAGATTACAGAGTGTTTTATCCGAAATCCGGCTCAATCTGAAAACCGGCAAATCAACGAGGAGGCCCATCATGTCAGAACAAGATCAGGTGAATCTAGAAGCAGGGATGGTGAACAGAAACAAGCTCGGAAGGAAAACCAGGTACGCGTATCTAGCCATTGCAGAGCCATGGCCTAAGGTTTCCGGGTTTGCTAAAGTAGACCTCTTCACCGGGGAAGTCACGAAATTCATTTACGGGGATGAGAAATTCGGTGGGGAGCCTCTGTTTCTTCCCACAGATCCAAATTCCGAAGCAGAAGATGATGGCTATATCCTGGCCTTCGTGCACAACGAGAAGGCCTGGAAATCAGAGCTGCAGATAATCAATGCGATGACCATGAAATTGGAGGCCTCAGTTAAACTTCCATCAAGAGTTCCATATGGGTTTCACGGTACCTTCATCAACGCAAAAGACTTGGCAAACCAGGCCTGATCTTTTTCGCTTCTCCTTTAGTCTTTTTTGCGGTGGATAATTGCCAGAGGGAAGGCTTAGATTTACTTCCCCGGAGTCTCTCCACTGTTTTAGGAAAGAACCCTCCTTTTCACTAAATGGAGTGTGTGATAGTTTTTTGTATGTTTCTCTTTTTCAAAAACATATTTCTTGTGATGGGATTTTTGGAGGGACCAGCTTGTAGCTTTTGGATGTAGGTAGAAGCATGGAAGCTCAGCTGGTTTCTGCTTATTCTCTCGCACACTTGGTGAAATCAGATTATTATAGTCATACATACAACTCTGGTTTAAGATGTCCTGTATTTTTACAAAGCTCTGTAATCTTGTACATTATCAAAGGGCAGACTTTTCATTTTCCCTCACTTCTCATACCGATATGTTGAACAAGATCAAGGCAAAAAAAAAAAAAAAAATAAGAGATCATTGTCGAGATGTAACATAAACTTTAAATATCACATATGATAAAATGATGACTACATTTTACCTTTGTCGAAATCAGACTATTTTTTAAGGATTTTGCTCATTTTGGAGTAAGAAAAAAGTAAATAGGAGATGGAGACTCAGATGTCAACCATCAATTATCATACAAAATCAGCATGTTAACCGTTGCTTCCTTTAATTGGCCAATTCTTTAAGCTGTTTTTGGATCAATGACATTTCGATATATGGCCAAGTGAATTTTTAAATGCGAAGCTCAATTATTTTCCATCGTGTGACGGACTTTCGCTCTTCTTATTATATTATTTCATGTTTCAAGCTTCAATTCAAATGTGATCGAGACTTCTGAACACGAAGATAGGTAATGTATTGTTTTGTTAGTTTTCCCTCGAACGCAAAAATTGGAGAAATACCATCCCAACAAGTGATCAAAACCACGTTTTGCAAGTACGTTAAACATAAATTTACGCAAGTAATTTTATAACAAGTTTAAGTAATTATTTTAAGGAAATTAAAGATAACAGTAGTAAAATCACATTGTTTATGCCATTTGACGTTATATGAATCATAGATATAAAAGATTTGCGGTGTCGAAGCAGAGTAGGAAAATTGACGGTTCTTTTATATTATTTCATAATTGAATTTTTTTTTGTATTACATCTTTGTTATATTTGCTACCCGTTTCAAATTCTTGGCTATCGCTTTGATACTATTATTTTATTTCTATCGTATGATAATGATTTAATTACACATAATTTAATATCGACGTACGTACGTACTTTGAAATCCAAATATATATTATTCATTTAAGAGACGAACCTAGAAAATTTGAAGTCACAGTTTGTTGATGATACTTGTAAGAAAATCGATTAAAAAAATTGGATCGCGATTAAAATAGCAGCAATAATGGAAGGCATGGTACAATTTTTATTGTAAAAATTAGACAAAGATTTATATATGTTGTTGCTGGAATGATCTATGAATAGTGGTCTATAATGGACAGTTTAATAAACAAATGGCGTCCATTAATATTACGTGGATCTAGCATTCAACAATATACCCCTGACACTTTTGATATCGTGTTCACGACCTTGTTTTCCAGAGTCAATGCCTTTTGAAATGTCAGAGTAAAGTTGCTAACGGTTCTATAATGCTTGTGCCACATAAATTAGTTTATTATTATTATTTTTTTCCGGGTAAAGATGACTCGTCAATTCCAAAAAAAAAAAAAAATTGTATAAAAATACGAGGAGGTAATAATTGTTTTTGTCCGTACAATAATTGAAACATGATGTTTGAGCTGTTTTAATTATCGATATTTTTAATTGGTAAAGCGATAGATGTTTAATTGAAATATGATATTTGAACTATTTCGTGAGCGGTCACACATGCAACATCGGGGAGTTTGTTGCTTTGTTCACATGTGTAGATGAATGACCATTACAAAAAATTTACATAGGACTATGTGTTTTATCTTAAATTTTTATTATCCGAGTGTTAACATGGGTAGACACATATATATACTAGTAATGTATACACACGATAATTCTGGTTCATAGTTCATGTATGTATCTACATCCCTGTCTAGTAATCTAGACTTCAATTGTAACATGAGAATGCTACCTTGCATATAGACACATATGTTAATTGGGATGTGGACGCAACGAAACACCCATGCCCTTTTGCCCATTTTGAGAGGAGTTTGTGTTGTCCATCAATTTCAACAAACAATATTCACTAACATTATTGATTAGGCTCGAATTATAGATACAATTGGTGCAATTTTTTTTTTTTTTTTTGTTTTTAAAATAATGATATTTGATCTGAGCCACGAGATTTAAATATTAGGTGGCTAAGATTGGTTGGCGCCATGTGTTGGGTGGAGCATGTCTCGAAATCTAAGTCGTTCATGTATGGGCATATTGTATCCAGACAATTAGGCATAGTTTGGTACATGGGATAAGAGAGGGATTGATAAATAATCCTCCTTATCCCATGTTTGGTACCTTTTTAAAAAGCTCATGATAATATCATGGGCCCTTGATAAATAATTTTTTAGAAGGATAAAATATCCCTAATAGAAGGTGTGATAATTTTAATTTAATGATAAAATACACTACAAATGACTTAATTACCCTCAATTTATAAATGATTTTTTTTTATAAATCTATGCTAGTAGGTAGAAATTAAAATCAAATAAATATTTTATTTATTTTTATATAGTATATAATATGATAATTATATAAATGAATTCGAGATAATTATATAAATAATTTTATAAATTTCAATAAAATTATTATTATCACTCGATTAACCTTAAAAATTGATATTTGACTTGACTTAAAAAATTAAGGGCTCAATTATCATATTATATAATATATAAAATTAGGTACAAATAAATAAATCATGTTTTGGGATTGAAAGCTAAACTCAAGCAACAACTTAGAAATTATAAAATTTATTATGATAAGGTTAATTTTGTCATTACAATCTAATATATAAATCTAATCACTCTTATTAAAATCATACCAAATATTAAATATAATATCCTACATCTTATTTATCCTTAACTTATCCTAATATTATATATCACATATTTATCCTATCATGTGTACCAAACTATGCCTTAGTGTCATGTTTCTCGAAATAATAATTGTACTTACAATATTATTATACGAACATTTCAATTTATACACATGTGTGCGTGCGTGTAATATTATTGTTGATAATTTTCGAAATAAATGGTTAAAAATATAGTGTATCTTGCACTAGTTTGATATACAAAAATCCGCCAAAAGAACACACGCAAAAAAGAGAGTGAAATGAATTTTTGAGTTTGTATACGTCTGAAAATCAGTCATCTTATAGAAGATATTGACCTTCGGATCGACCAGGAATTTAGTTAGCATATTTATAAGGAAGTGAACTAAATTTTGGACCGTGGATATCAGGCTTGAGGTCATTTGAACCAGTTTCGAGATGACAAACAGAATTTGCTATTTTCTCTCATAAAATATGCACATTTTTTTTTTTGCCAAGGTTGTTTGCAAAATTCAATTTGTTGGATTGGGCTAAAATTTGAACAGCAAATTGATATCGTCGTCGTGTGGTATATTCTTAATAGTTGAGATCATATTAAAATATTTGTATTTCCGACAAAGATCATGAACAGTGATTTTTCTACTAGATGCTGAAATGCTCGAAATTTCAAATTTTCTTCCATTATTGGAAATTCTTCCTCACTTGAAAATAGTCTGCGACTTGAAAATTTGGATGTGAATATCTTCTGATGTTGAAGGGTTGGTATTTATAAGTGCTGAGAAGGGTAATCATGTTTTCTCAATAATATGGTATCTCCGACGTTGAAGAATCTTGCTGCTTTGTTCGGAAGATGTTTGATCTTTTACCTTTGAGAATTCTTGATTTTATTATTTGAAGAAAGTTTACTGACCATACTAAATCACATAAACTCTTTATGCTATTTTAAAAAGAGTAAAACTCATATTAAGCTCTTTCCACTGCCAAATACGTGGTTTCATACGTGTATGCAATAAAATTCTCTCAAAATAACTATAGTTCTCATAATCGAGTATATCGTAATTTTGGTAAAAACTTGTGTGAGACAGTCTCACGGGTCGTATTTTGAGTGACATATCTCTTATTTGGGTCATCCATGAAAAATTATTACTTTTTATACGAAAATTATTACTTTTTATTGTGAATATCGATAGGGTTGACCCGTCTCACAGATAAAGATTTGTGAGACTGTCTCACAATAGAACTACTCCATACTTTAGGCGTGCTATATAGTGAGGAAATATTTTTTTTTAAAAGAATTATATTCAAAATGAAATCTTTGAACTAAAAATCTTTGACTATCAAAAATAAAACTACAAACGAAGTTCAGCTAAACTAACTTTTTTATACACCTTTTGTTTAAGGCGTGGCATACAAATGCACAAATTATTTGTAAAGTAGATGTCTCGTGAGATGGTCTCACGAATCTTTATATATGAGATGAGTCAACCTAAGCAATATTCACAATAAAAAGTAACACTCTTAACATAAAAAGTAATAATTTTTCATGGTTGACCCAAATAAAAAATCCGTCTCACAAACGACCCGTGGGACCGTCTCACATAAATTTTTTCGTTATTTGTAGGGGAAGTTATTTAAAAATCCCCAATCATAATATTTCTTTGCATTCACTCCCTACCCACAAAATTGTGGTATTATTTCATACAAAATGTGGTACACTTCATGTGGAAATGTGGTACACTTCATGTGGAAATGTGGTACTAAAAAAGTACCTAGGGACTGAAAACAAAAAAAAAAAGCGGCTGGGGACTGAAGCCAAATTTCCCGTTTGTATGCAAATTAATTAGTGAGAATGTCGGAAAACAAAATTAATTTTGTATGTAACATGTAGGCCGAATATTACCAACAGGTGACCTACCATGTCCTTGTCCGCCGCTAGCTAGCTAATTAATGCAACAAATCCAATTAAAAGTTAAGGAGACGTTATATCACTATTATTTATTATTTAATAAATAATTTTTTTTTTCCATTTCATATTTATTTTCCTGGAGGCCCCGATTCCATTCCAAGAAAAGGAGAAAAAATAAAGTAAAAATTATTGATTTTTATATTAATTTCCAACTCCAATATTCTATTGGTGGCTACGTACCAGGGGTTCTATGCGGTGTGCATCTCTTCGACACGCGTCGGGTCCTTAGTTCGAAATTTAGCTTATCAAAATCATATATTCTTCCTAAACTTATGGAGTGTGACGAATGAGATGATGCACCTTCAAATATAAAAAAAAAAGTATATATTTTTATTTCAAGCAACCCAACCTGTAATAAAATATTACATTATCTTATTTCAAACAAACTAGTACTATATTCGGTATACTTATAAATTAAGATTTTATTATTTCATATAGATTGGACATTTGAAAAGTTTAATGCGCCGACTATTTGAGACAAAATTATATAATTTGTGTTGATTTATACTCTCAGACAGAGATACTCGGTCTATGTTAAATTGAAGTAACAATTTCATATATGTTTATACAACATATTCGATATGAGACTCGACTCGGTAGATGATCAATTGAAAATATTGTATTTATTATATATATAAATTATACATATATATTTTTATTCGAATAAGTGATGAGTGATTGACCATGATGCAAATGTTAAATCTTTTTAATTTGAGTGGTTCAACTATGAATACCAGCTAATATGAAGTTAACTGGATCATGGAACATACAAAAATTATATCGTGCAATGCAGCATGTATTGTTTGTGAGAATCACGAATTTTGTGCACGTAATTATTTATTTAAATATAAATATGTATAATAATGTATTTTTGAATTATTTTATTATTGTAAAAATAATAAATTCGAAAATATTACATGATACATGATATTCAAATTTTCAATAAATACATAAAATTCGAAAAATAAAGTACATATATTCAAGAATTTTGAAATTTAAGTATAAGATATCAATCAAATTTGGAAGAAAACATTAAATGCATTTTTTTTGGTCAACAAGTAAGCTAATAAATTCAATGCTTATGAAATAACAACCGAATTATGGTAAAAATTTTACCTCACCACCTATAAATACCTCAACCTCATTCTAAAAATTACACCTTCAAATTCACTTTATATTTTGAATCATCTCCCTAGTGTTGTAGCATTTTCGAAGATTTTGCAAGGTGAAGTTTCATCCATTTCTTGAGTAATTAATAGGTTCAGGCCAAGCTTCTGTCCAAATATGTTTTTTACCATTCAGAACACACTATTATATGTTATAAACATCATATCAAAAATTCAACCAAATCTAGGTGAGAATAATATACCTATGATTTTTCGTTCATAATCAAGTTAAAAACGACTTTCAAACTCGATCTCTATCATTCACAATTTATTTGACTTATTTGTAAACGTAGTGTCCAAGTTGAAGCCTGATCTAACAGTGCAATATCCCGCATAGAATTCTGTTAGACGATTGATTTTTTGGCATAGGTGCGGCTACGTTTTCATAATTCCGTGTTTCCAAATTATTCAAGGAATGATGCTTGTTTTAAAACTATAAATTTTGTTTATGACTTATTTCGTTTTTGAAAATTTTTGTCGATGATTATTCTTTTTCTTTCCCTTCTTATAATATGATACCATATATTTTGGTACATTAGAGATTCAACTGGATATGAGTGAAAATATAGGAATCTCAGTGTCTAAACCAAAATATGCTTGTGTTCATGCTTATGATTTATGTTATACGAAATATGCTATTCGTGATTTGTTATTTCGAAAATCACGTATATTTGTATGTACTCGAACGGTCTATACTTATCACTCATCCATCACTCTATCATACCAAGACAGAAAAGGAAATCGAGAAACAAGAACAAGACAAATTTTGGGACAAATAATAATTAGAGAGATTGAGACGTTTATTTTAGTTTACGTCTATTTAAGTTTTTAATCAAGTTGTTGTTTTAAGAATTTACGGTGTAAATACAATTTTATGATTGATTTTCAGTAATAAACAAGTTTTTAGTTTATATTGTTTTACGAGATTTGTTGTTTTTAATTGTATAATTATAAAATATCAACGTCGATTAGTTCCGTGCGTGACACTATTTGTTACACAAAGTTGTAATCACTACATATTCTGATAATGTAAAATCATTACACGGATGTGTGATTTTTATTTTATTGTCATATTTATTGTTATTATTTTAATTAAAGGAGTGGTTGACTATAAATTAAAAAACTTTTCCTTCCGCAATGGCTGTCAATTCATTGTTATTCAAATGTTATTATTTTATTCACATAACTAAAACTCATGGTATACATGCAGACAGACACACCATAATTGAAAGTAACAATAGCAAATTCAACACCATGTAATATATATTTTCAAATGAAAGAAGACCTAGCTTGATTATGGTTTGCAACTAGATGTACACAATGTAATCCAGGCAATATAAAAATGCGCTTTTGATCCAGAGAAATCTAGTCTAGGGATAACATAAACAATGAAGAAATTAAAGGTATTAAAAAACGTATGTTTGATAACACAATAAACAACGTTAATATGCCTGTCATTCCCGTTATTTTATTTACATTATTTATATATATAGAACTGTCCACTACGCAGGTATGGTAAAATAATAATAATAAAGTAAAAATAAACTGTCTTTTTTTTTACAAATACTTGTGTGAGACGGTCTCACGAGTCGTATTTGTGAAACAGATCTCTTATTTGGGTCATTAATGAAAAAATATTATTTTTTTATGCTAAAAGTACTACTTTTTATTATGAATATGAGTAGGGTTGGCCCGTCTCACAGATTAGGATCCGTGAGACGGTTTCATATAAGACTCACTCTTTTTTTTTGGTGCTTTGAAACACATATATCTACTAATCTTATTTCTGTTCTTCCTTGTGTTTTATTTTAAATTAGAGTAGGTTTTTTTTATAGACAGTTTCACGAATCTTTATCTGTGAGACGAGTCAATCCTACTAATATTCACAATAAAAAGTAATACTCTTAGCATAAAAATACGACCCGTGAGACCGTCTCACATAAGTTTTTGTCTTTAAATTAAACACTTGAATTATATTTATGAAATAAAATAATATTAATTCTCCAACTTTGCTGCTCCTACTTTTAACCTTCGGCCGATAGGAGACGGGACGTCACTTAAATCGGCTTCAACGTCCACCGCCCTTTTATTCTCAAATATTAGCCCTCGATTTAGACCTTGCCAGCGAGTGACCGTCGGAGCTGTCCTTTGTACGTGTTGAAAATTTGACTCCATCGATGATTTGAGTAACGAGATTGAAGTAGTATTGAATTGAACTTGAATATTATTTAACTGTATTGTTTTACTAAAAGTTATATTCGATGATAGCGTACGATTCAAATATTTTAAATGATATCGCAACTCAATTAAGAATTGTTATCTAGATGTTATTTTAACTAATCGTATTAAAATAATCTTATAAATTATTATTTTTATCACAATACCTTATCGAAAACCTAAAGATAGACATGGATTTAAAAATGTAAAAATGACATGAACCAAAGATTTCAAGGATTTTGTCCATATCTTAATTTGACGTATGAGGATCTCGGATGCAACGAAAATCCCGCAGTAGCACAAAAATTCATAAGTAATTAAAATTGATTTTTGGTTTCCCATGAACTACAGGTAGGTTTAATTAATTTCAGATCACAATCCTGATCAGAATTGAACCTACGTTCAAAGCTGAGTTTTGCGTCTATTCAATTAAGAACTGACACAAATTAAACTTCTTCTAAACTTTGTTACATCCCACATTTATTTATCCATCGAACAATGTTTTTTTTTATAAGACATTACAATATTTTTTTTAAAAAAAGTTTACATTGCACTGGCACTATATTTATATATATACCCTAAAAATATTTGTAAAATAGAGAAAATTCATTATTAATAATCATTATTATTAAAACTAATTAATTTCCTGTAATAAAATATAGTGGTCGATGCTGTTTTTCCTTCTAACTCCCACCAATCTATTGTCTGTGGTGCGTTTTGAGCATTTGTTTTTGAAACCGTGGTTAAAATTTGCTTAATAAATCATATATAATTTGTACGGTTTGGCTAAGTTCAATAGGTTACCACGGTTTTTAAGAAAAATCAATCATCACAGTACATTATGGTGCGAAAACGTTAGCTGAAGTTCAAATACAATATATGTGTCCGTCATCTATGCTAAATTTGAGATTTAGACCTAACTCAACTTTAAAAATTATTTTAAAAAAATGAAAGTTGTTTAATTTCATATATATACAACTCTCGATTATTAAATTTGACCAATGTTAAACATTTTAACATTCTATTTCTTTTTATCTATGAAGGATCACATCTCTCCACCTACATGCAAAGTCACTTCAAAATTCTGGTTTCGTTTCAATTTAAAAAAAAACATTAATCAGGTATGGAGCGTTGTGAGTACTTGGGGAGCTTACGCCATTTCAGGCAGGTCCAGAACTTGTTTTTTTTTAAAAAAAAAAATCAAAGAAAGGTCCGGAACTTTCTTTTATTTGAAATTTTATTTATTTATTTATGGAAGATATGTGTCTACTGGCATGAATGCTGGCCCTAGAGTCCTCTCAAAGGCCAACAAACGAAGAAAATTTTCTTGGAAACTTGAAATATGTATGTATCTTACTTGCTAAATATAGAAACCATTTTTTTATATGACTACCTGCCTTCACTTTTGACATTAATACTTATCTCTGACCTTATATATATTATATATATAAATATATATTATATGAAAATTGATCTTAAGTTATAACCCCGATAACCCGAGTCGCTTACTGTAAAATGAATGGATTAATCATCATATCGATGAACTATAGTATAAAAAATTTGAAGTTCATACATACCATTGTTTATATATTCGAAAGCATAAAATGAAAAAAAAAAAATCGAAGATATAAATTCCATATGGATATAAAATTTTTGAGGTGAAAGTAGTTGTTTTTTTATTTGAGTAGGCTTCAAAGAATGAAGAAAAATCTCGAGAAAATAATATCATGAAGTCGTGAAAAATAGCATATAGACATCTTTACTTGACGTCATTGCTTGAGTCACCCACGTGATATTGAGCAAAGAAGTATATAAATTTTTATTATATTATTATATTTATTTTATAGATACATAGTGTCAGATAAAAAAAATTAAAATTTATTGACGCTTTTATACTAGGTAAACGTAGAATCTCCATCGACCAGAGACTATATCCTTCTGCTATAATTCTCTGGTCGAAGGAATGATTACTCCATTTTCTTCTTTTTTAATATCACATGTATTATATTATATTATGCAGTTACTATATTAATTTTGATTATTTTTGAAAATTTTTCCAAACTAATATTCAAATATCATTATGTAAATAATATATTTAAGATAAATTAACTGCAAGTATTTGATGAGTGAATATAGAGATGACAACTTTCTCCATGAGTTTGAAACCTACAGAGAAAATCTGAAAAAAGAACGAGGATCTCTGATTTTCTCGGGTTCGGGTTAGAGACATATATGAGATTACTGTCTTCATTCTCGAACCCGTCCCGAAAATAATAAAATAATAACAAGTTTTAGTTCGGAAAATTCCCGAACCCGTCCTCATTTTACCCCATTAATATTTTTCAAACGTGGATGAGGACAAGGATGAGGATTGAGGTGAATATGGAGGTAAAGATAAAATTCGAGAACGGAGATGGAGATGGCAAATACATCCCGTCCCATCTCATTGTCCTCCCTAAGAGAGGAGAATTATTTTAGAACCTGAAATATTTTTGTGCCAAGTATGTTGACTAATAAAATGATATCGGGTCCATTAGGGCCCAAGAAGTAGCTGAACACTGCACCTTTTACTATCATAGAGAGAAGAAATCAAGAGCAAAAGAAAAATAATAAAAACATTGAATTCGAACCACAATACATATACCTCCTCCCGTCAATACTATGATGCTATCCATATTCGAGATACCGAAGAACCAAAACAAATGCAACGACAGCAAAATTGGTTAACTCAGGCACCAAAGATTTGAAAGAAAAAGTGCATGACGACGCTGATAGTAAGCGAATATCGCTGAGATAACAACAATAACCAACATGGTGAAGATTGAAACTAAATCTTGACAGGAACTCACCACTACTGCAGCAAAAAGCTACTGACAAAGCTGCTCAACTGCAGTTACAATCTGCGGCGGTTGAACCACGGTCCATTCCTCCAAAGTGCCAGCATAAGGAGTGGGTACATCCTGTGAGGAAAGGCAAACGATTGGGGCATCCAAATAATCATGGAAATTCTCATTTATAGCTGCAGTAAGGCTGGCCCCGATACCACCTGTCCTCATGCATTCCTCAACTATAAGCACTCGGTGGGTTTTCTTCACAGAGTTCCCAATGGTGTAGAGATCAAAGGGTTTCAACGACCTTATGTCAATCACTTCAGGATCATACCCTTTGTTGACAAGAGTCTTCGCTGCTTGCATCACATGGTATCTCATCCGAGAGTATGTTAAGATCGTAACATGCTCACCGGGTCTCACCAGTTCAGCCTCTTCCAGTGAAAGCACGTATTCTTCGTCCGGAATTCTCTCCTTCAGGTTGTAAAGAAGCACGTGTTCGAACAGGACCACAGGGTTCTCACTACGAATGGCAGCTTTCATAAGACCTTTGGCGTTGTATGGGGTTGAACAGGCAACCATCTGTATTCCAGGAATTGACTGGAAATAGGACTCAAGCCTCTGTGAGTGCTCTGCCCCAAGTTGGCGCCCAACACCTCCTGGTCCACGAATCACAGTTGGAATTGTGAACTGCCCACCTGAAGTATAGTGAAGCATGCCACAGTTGTCGGATATTTGGTTGAAGGCCAATAGAAGAAATCCCATGTTCATGCCTTCAACAACCGGTCTCAGGCCTGTCATGGCTGCTCCAACAGCCATGCCTGTGAAAGAATTCTCAGCGATTGGTGTATCAAGAACCCTCAGATCTCCAAATTTCTCAGCAAGGTCCTTGGTGACCTTATAAGAACCTCCATAATGGCCCACGTCTTCACCCATGACACAAACTCGAGGATCTCTTTCCATTTCTTCCATTAGTCCTTCTCTAAGAGCTTCAAACAGCAGAAGTTCATGCCTGAACACGTAAAGATATTGGATCAATGAAATATTAATATTGAAACATAGATGACCTGCCGAATTTTTTACATGACATACACTCAGTTTTATGTTATTTGAAATTTTCTTCGCACAATGATTTGGTATATAACATCAACTAATATCATAGGGCTATCATATATCAAGAATTCCAACAGAAAATATTTTATGTTCATAGAAATTTTCTTCCCACGATGCTTTTGTATATAACATCCACGAATATCATAGAGTAATCGTATATCAAGAATTCCAACAGAATATATGAGACACATATGATAGTTAAACATCCCAACCACATCACTGCTACCTTCAAGCCAGACCAAAACAGTTCCTCTCCTTTCCAAGGAGAATTAAGGTCAACTACAAGTTCAGCTAGCTTCATGTGTAAACCCGTAAATGAGGTATCAATCCACGTTTGGCTCTGATGTATCATCGTGCGTCCTCGAAGAAAGCTCTGAGTTTCTTTTTTCATGAAAGAATAACAGAAGCGCATATCCATACAGGCTTGATTAATTTCAATTTTCCCATTGTTTTACTTACTGTTAATAAATTTGGAAATTTTCAATTATACATAACTTTTTTGAATGACTTTCTATTTTTCTTTAGACACTTTAATTATGAACATAAGGATTAAGGACTTTATATTGATGTGTTTTGCATGTGTTCTTTTTCTCAGTGTTTTGCATGCTCCGGGGATAATTCAAAAAACAATTTTTTAAGATTTTAAAACTGTCTTCCTAGAATGACATCCACGTTTAACTTTTATCAACTCCCCAGGTATCATAAAAGTCACTCAACCGTTCAGGAAAAATAAAGGGGATGGACATAATAAAATCAGACAGTTCTCCATAATTTTATAGCAATGCAAAGCCAAATGTCCAACCAATCATACTATACGAGTCAGAAGAAAAAAAAATGAAAGATGGTAAATCTCTTCCAGAAATAAACAACTGATATAGCTAAACCAACACAAAAATACATTGGTTACCAAACCATTAAAGCCTCATCAGCAAATCAACAAGGATATACTTCCTACAGCGAGCAAACAAGGATAAACCCAAAAAAGAACTGAGAATCAAAGTTTAATATCCATAGATTTACCCAGTTTTTGAAGCTGCTGACGCAGCATTTTCCGCCGGTGCCTGAGACCCAAAAACAATAAACAAAGTTAATGACAAATTTCGGTAAGCAACAGCCACAGAAATTTCATTATAAGATGGTGTGACAGCACACTGACCGCAACTGCTTTAGCAGTGATTTTTCCTGCCTTGCGGGTTCCCAGAATCCAACCCGAGACTGAGCTTGCATCAGATCTGATAGCTAATAAAACAAATTAAAAAAATTGGGCTCCTTCAATATAACGTAGATACTGAAAAACAAGGTAGCAGGTAATATAATCATGAAATACAGTTATAGTAAAATCACGCGGGACCCAAAAGAAACTTTTAGTAAAGATCAAAAGAAATCACGAAGCCGCGGAATGAGTTAAAAAAGCTGAGTAACACATAATTTCCCGCAACAGTTGCCGTCAAAATCTAATCTTTGTAACCATTTCAACAAATTCTTGGATTTATTCAGCAGCCATGATTCAACATATTAAAAAACAAAGTCAAGAATACAACACCTGGAACATAATTTACAGACAGTTTATTGGAGAGGTCTGGGAAGGTAGCCGAGACTGATGCCATCCCACCTGATTGTAACATGACGGCCATTATTCTTGTAAGAGATGCGGGGTATATGTTTGTACGAAAGCGTGAAAGAAAGGAAAAATAAAATGGATCAGCTGGTGCGGTCGAAGAAAAAGTTCTTCTATAATAAAGAGAAAGTTGGGACGGAGATAGAGATACAGATGCGATGCGACTGGGTGGCAATGGCGATGAAACCAAAGAGGACACACCCGTTTCTTGTTCCCGATTTATTTCGCTGAGCGCGTTTAATTGGGTTAACCGTCGCACGCCAAGTAATTAACAAACTAAATCACTCTTGCATTTTTGCAACCAAACCATTTATATATATATATATATATATATATATATATATATATATATATATATATATATATATATATATATATATATATATTGTTACGAATGAGATAATTTATTTAATAACTCAAAATATAGTTAAATATTAAGAAATATTTTATTAGGATTTGATAGTTGTAGATTGTTATATAAATTTATTAAAATAGATTTTTATTAAATAAAATGAAAATTTATTAATTTGAGAAGATATGCATATTTGGTTTATAAAAAACATCAAAGCTAATTATTTTAAATCAGCTTCGATTTTAATAATATAAATAGATATTTCAATTTGAATGATTCAACTAATAATATTGCTATAATTGTTACGATTCAAATTTTTTTGTTAAATTCAATTGTACTAGTTTATTATGAATTCTACTTTCTCACTTTTTTATTCTATGAAACAATAACGTACATCACAAAAGAAAATTACCAAAATTCATCTTTTAAAACGACTATAATCACTGAAGTTTATCTTTTCGATCCAATTATACAATGAAATAATGATAGATTAAAAAATATAATTTAAGTCTTAATGTATGAAAATAATACACCGATAACCGAGCAAGTTGACATGATAATGTTAGGAGAATCAATCACGGTGAGGTAAAAAAAAAAAAGACAAAAGTTTGTGTGACACATTCTCACAGGTCATATTTTGTGAGACATAGATCTTATTTGGGTTATCCATGAAAAAATATTACTTTTTATGCTAAGAGTATTATTTTTTATTGTAAATATTGATAAGATTGAATCATCTCACCTATAAAAACTCGTGAGACCGTCTCACAAGAGACCTACTAAAAAAAACTTCAAACTAGGAGAAACCAATGGTGAATAATAAGAGAAAGAAGTAGAGCAACTGTGAAAACCTTTTAGTAGAAATAAATCAATCCATAGTTCATTAAGTACATTACTTTCAGTATTTATGCAAAATGAGCAATCCAAGTGGGGCCCTTGAAAACATATAGTATGATGAAATATTAAACTGCCACTGGGGAGAAGCAGTTGCCCAAATATGGAGCCACAGTTCTACAACCTGGGAGCTAGAAGAGCACGAGGGGCATCCCACTCCGTGGCGATGTGATTACGGGTTATCTCACTGAGTGAACGACAACCAGACAAAGCCATAGTCAGTTCAAACTCATCACGCAGCATTTGGAGCGCTTTTCTAACACCGGCTTCTCCATCAGCTGCCAGCGCAAAAACTACAGGTCGACCAATCTGAGACGAGCCCAGAAAAATATCTTAGAATCATACAAAGACACTTTTGAGATTAAGCCAAGAAAGTTCATATTCTTGGTTTTTGTTGATTGTGCTACTTACAAAGATGCCAGAGGCTCCCAATGCCAAGGCCTTGAAGACGTCTGTTCCACGCCTAACGCCTCCATCCAAGAAAACTGGCAACCGTCCTTGTGCGGCTTTCACGACCTGAAAATGCAACAGATGATTAGGAAAACATAGATGGGTCATGAGGCCTCGTAAAACAGCATACCTCTTCCAGAGCCATGATAGTGGAAGGGACGTAATCAAGTTGGCGAGCACCATGATTGGATACGATAATACCAGCTGCTCCACTCTGAATTGCGATCCTTGCTGTAAATTGAGAGTAAGAAAATTTTGTTATGAGTGAGTATTTGATGAAGAGAATGATCAAGATTTCAAAGTTTCTTACTGTCCTCAGCAGTGAGTACACCCTTAACCAGGATAGGCAACGAGGTAATGGTTTGTAGCCACTTCACATCCTGTCAATATTCAAAGGGGAAGCAAGCCTATTATCTGTGTTTGTTCAAAGTTGAACGATGCAAATCCGAGCTCTGTAAATGTGCTAAAAACTAGAACTGTTACAAACAGGAAAACTACTTATTCAAATGCCATGTTTCGAGTCTTTTGACTATAACTCGAGCTATGCATCCCACCAGGATTTTAGGACAAGGATCGATAGTAATCTAGCTTACCTTCCAGCTCAAAGATCGATCAATTTGGCCAGCAACATATGAAGCTAAACCAGAGTCATCAGACTACACCACAGAATGAGAGCTGACGTCAACACTTAAAACTCATCAATAAAGCATGTGGGCTAGCAAAACAATGCCATTGTGCCACTTACTTTGTCCATCTTCCCAAGATCCAGACCTTCGAAATTCTTCAATGTCAGAAAAGGTGGCAAAGTAAATCTGTATAACATAGAAAAATAAAGATTCTTGTGAGACACCAAAGCTCATAGCCTTTATGCTTCTGTTTATTATCATGTTCAAGTTAAAGCTCCAACCTGTTCTTAATATCAGATTCTCTGCGTCCCAATCTTGGAGTATCCACCGTAAGTGCTATGGCCTTAAAACCTGCCCTTTCTGCTCTTCGCACCAGTTGAGCCACAACATTCCTGTCCTTATAGACCTGAAAGCAAAAGTAGTATGTAACTATGTATAACTCATATGAAAGCGGATTGGGGAAATCTTGAATTGCAAGTTAAAACTTACATAGAGCTGAAAGAATCTTATGCCGGGTCCGGTTGAAGCAACTTCTTCAACACTGGAAGTGGCCCATGAAGACAACGTCTGAAATAAAAATCATGATGCACAAGTTAATCACATATTTTCTTATATATAAAAAACAAAAAATTGGTGTGCATGGGGAAACATATATCTTTGCCAACTGTTCAAATTACTCTCACATGGTATTATCAGGGATTGTTTCCCAAGTTTTCTGACAGAATGTGACTTTGTTTTTAAACAAAGAGCAGCATTACGGTAGTGTTTTCATGCTATTTAACCCAATTAGTATCACATTTTCGTTAAAAGTGCGTCATGCCTGAGGTTCTAAAGAATGTTTCTCAAGTTTATAGGATTTAAAAATCATGTTTGAACACAATATCGTCATGTCCTGCTGTGCAGAAAACAGTCGTAGAAAATTTCGATAGAACTTGATGCGAGAGAGAAATCAAACCATGATTGTTCCAGCTGATGATGCAGCTCTAGCGGTTGCGTACTCTCCTGCATAATGAATAACCATGCTATCAGCACCATTCACAGCTAAATGAAGGTACATACATGGGAAATGCGGTTGAGCTAGCACCTAATCCGTGTAAATGCCAACAAGATGGTGATAATCAGGATTCAGAAAAGTAAAATCACCCGAGCATCAAATTGGTCAAGATTGAAACAAGCTTGTGATCATCAGGATTCCGAAAAATTAAAATCACCTGAACATCAACTTGGCCAATATATCTCGTGTCTCTAGAAACACCTCGTTCATGAACAAGTTAAAGGCAAAATGAAAAATCTTTGAATCACATACCTCCAAGTACTTTCCATAATGAATTGTCTATTATATGCAAGAAATTACTACAATCAGGATTGATCATAATTCCAGTACATAATGCTTACCTTCAGGGTGAGCCATTTTTTGCATAGCAGTTGGGGCAATCATGATGGGCATTGAAATCTTGAAGCCCAAAACAGTGGTAGCCATGTCAATCTTGGATACATCAATGAGAATTCGGGGCCGGAACCTGTATTTAGGTTAATGGTGTCTCATACAGGAAATTACCATCTCACTAAAAGCAAATAAAAAAGAAAGAACAAAAAAACTCGAAAGTTGGTCGTATATGGCCCTTTCATAGGTGATATGAAGCAACATACAGAATTCTTGAGAAGGCATTTCTGTTCTCAGCCAGAGTCCACTGGTCCTCGGCACCTGATGCATAGTAGTCGTACACCATTTTCGGCAACTTTTGCTTGGCAATAGCCTGATATTCGGTTACATTTGTTATCTCTTCCATCTCGGTGTATGATGAATGTCACAGGTCCCCTTCAAGATATTGATCAAAAAATGGAAACCAAATACATATCAGATCATCGATATTGTGTCCGTTTTTATTATAGTGATTAAAATCTTCTCCCTGGCTTCCTCGTGACCGTCAAAAACCGCAAAAAATGTACATGCAAACAGGATTTGTTCTTGAAAATTCATAAGCCTCATTGCGGCAAAAAAATGTACAAGCAACCAGAATTTGTTCTTGAAAATTCATAAGCCTCATTGTGTCTAATAAGGCATAAATTTACTACTCAAGCATCTGAAAACTGTGATATCTCACATCTCAATTAACTGGTTAAAGTGGCAAGCATCTCTTATCATTCATGATTGCCAAAAACAACGACGCAGGCACCGATTTTTAAAGTGGAATTGCTCGAGTCAAACAAGAAACTGGCAATGGTAATTACACCAAGCTCAATCCAGACAAGAACCCCCGATGTTCACATGAGATAAATAACTTAATCCGACAAGAATAAATTCTTGAACTTATAAATCTCCAAAACCAGAACTTAAACAAAATAGAACACTAATCACTTTCCAAGAAAGAACCATTTCAGCAAAAACCCACAAGTCGAAATAGAAACATTCTGTAAATGAAAGAAGAGAGAAATAGAGGGGAAAGATAAGCAGAAACAAACCTCGAGACACAACAGTAATGAGATGAGTGACTGCAAGGTAACCAAATAAGGGAACTCTAGCACAGGAGTACTAGATAAGCTTGAAAGAGAACCAAGGAAAACACCGATAAATAATTATATATAATTCACGAGAATTTTAGATAATATGACGATGAAGACAAATTGGGTGAGGTTCATAGAAGGAGTGGCACAAAATTGAGGATGAGTATTTGGAGGTACGAATTCGAAACCAAATCCTGTCAGGGCAAATTTCTGCCACACGCTTCGTTTGTGCTTCACAGTCTCTCTTCGTAATCTTCCCTCTTTGTACTCATTTTTTTCAACTCATTCATGATCCATATACACGTATATATGTATAAAAATTAAATTCATACCAAGTACCAGTTTTTGGTAATATGTCAATAATTATGATGCATGATGAGTTTGAGCATCTCTTTACGTGTCACGACCTCTGAATTTTTTTAAAATATCAACTCTGACTTCTTCTTATGACATGCCATCTTGGACTACAGGGCACTGGAAGAATTAACTAGTGTCCAAGATCAGAAACAAAGAAAAATCACATGAACAGGAAACATCAACGATTTTGGAACATGTAAACTAGGAAATCTGGAAAGTTACGAAATCGTGAACTCCTAGGATGAGCGCATTCAATCTCCAAGCAAATACACGCGAAACTGGCCTTTGCGTTGCAGCCTAGCAGGAACCAGAGTAGGCGACGCAGTTGAAAACTACCAACTTTGAGTGGCAGGTCGCCTTGTATCATTCGCAACAATATGCCATTTCTGGCGCAAAGGAACATCCTCCAAGGTTACAAAAAATTACGAATCTATGCATGTAGTCGCAATTGTCATCCATGCCAAAAGCACGAAATAGAGATTTGTTATATTTAAATTTCGTATAAATTCAGACATCGACATCAAATAGCTTACGAGACGATTGGACGGCTCAAGGGAACACAAATACAAATGTGATTCAATTTTATTTGCAGAGAGATAATTCCATCAAGTTGACTAGCCACCACCAACTTCAAAGCATCCACGAAAAAATGAACAAAATCTCACTTGAATAAAAGTACAAGTATCTGAGCAACTTGATTGGAAGAAATTGAAAGTCACAATCAAAATATCAACGAGAGTAAATATTTGACTTACCAATGAACTTTACTAAAATTTAACCTAATTCATAATTAAAATATATAATAATCCTATTTTTTTTAATTTTTTTACCTGGGCTGGAGCCCACCTCAGTCTTTGGGTGGCTCAGGCCCTGCCACTAAGTACCAAATTAGCTTCCTTTGTTTATTAATTTATTGGGCTTCAGTACATGCACAAAAGATAGAGATTAAATATAAAAAAATGGTCGCAGTATAGTTTACGTTTGCATCTTTCACTAATCAAGCTACGCAATGCGAAAACAGCTCGTCTTTTATCGAACCTTTCTGCTTTCTAGTTAGTGTTCCGGTTGCAAAACAATTTCCAAATTGAACAAAAGATCTTCTTCGAGAATCATTTACAAGTGTAACATGGCATTGGATTCGTGGAAAAGCTCCAATTCAGATTTTACTACGTGCAAATGAACTCACGAGAAAGAATGTTGGAGATTCAGTTTTGGCCTTTGGGGGATGATGATGCATGTAACGAAGGAGTGTTTAATTTACCGTCGTTAAATAGGTTTGGCAAGCATATTGTTTTGTCAACATGATTTCTGCTGCAAAGGCCAATGCCTGGTGGGTTTGTGTAGAGACGACATCGAAAGTGTTTTATGATTAATAGGGGATTTGAAGCTTAATGGTTTTTATGGGGTTTTAACAAATTTTTATGAAGAAAACACGAGGATGGTTCTTTCAATTAAAACCATGCCACACAGCACAGGAGTGCAAAATACAATAGACCATGGAGTGCTCCTTAATTAGCTTCGTTCTACGAATATGGTCGTGCTTAAGCGAATCATAGTTATAACATTCTCTTATGCGTGCAGTCGAGGACGTAGCCAGGAAATAATTCGAGACTGGGCTGAATGCTAGTTGCAACGGACAGATATCTAAGCACGGCTCTTCCAAACACCGTCGCCGATCAGATCGGCGACGGTTTGTACGTATAGCGACGGTTCGAACTAAACCGTCGTAATTTTAGCGACGGATGTTGTAAAACCGTCGCTAAGCCATCCGTTTTTTTTTTTGTAGTGTGGGAAATTCAAAAATTTTAGCGACGGATGTAGTAAAACCGTCGCTAATCCATCCATATTTTTTAGTAGGCCCAAAAATCTAGCCTGGGCTGGAGCCCACCCCAGCCTTTGGTCAAAATAGCTAATATTGTTTGTTTTATATAATGATTTATTATATGTATATCATAGTCCTTTCGTAATCTCATGTCACGAGTTAAATAATACTTTATCAGTATATTTAACATAGATCACACTAACTACTTTTAATATCTTGATTTAACATTTTTTAAATACATAAAATATGCTTAAAATTATAAAAATACTCAATTTTTATTTAATTAAAAAATATAAAAGAATTATTTTAGTAAATTTATAACATATATAATATATAACTAATAAATCTTACCCTCAATTTTTTTAAAAAAATTAGTTAATTTTTTTATCTATATTTTAATTAAAAATATTTTAATTATAAATCTTATATATTTTATTATTTTTTTTTAATCTTATATATCATGCCACTTTTAAAAATATATATAAAAAATTATTAATTTAAAAATAACATAAAATTATTTATTGATTAAATTATCAATAAATCTCCAAAAATATTGTTGTATTTGTGTTTAGTCTATGTTAGACAAAATAATCTTACAGTATCTGATTCACGGAAAAATTATTTTTTCACTGGTCCCCAATTGTTTTCTCGTATAAGATTTTGTATAAAATATTAAAAATTTGATATTAATATATAATATTTGAGTACAAAAAATTTCATATCTGACATAAATATATGATTTTTGAGTATTTGAACATGTATAACAAATATAAATATTGATGCCAAGTCTTTTTTTTGATGAAAATTAATACAAGATATTGAATATATGATGCTAATATATGATATTCCAGCACATAAACAAGTGTATCAAGCGTTGATATTAACATAGTTGTTCCAATTTATACTCAATCTTTTATCTTTTGTATACATAAAATAATTAATTCTCAAATATCATAAAATAGTTCCAGACTTGTAATATTTTATACCAAATTTCATCTAAAAACCATAAGTGAATCCATACAAAAATATATATTTTTTTTGTGAATACATAACATAATTTTTTTTCTTCATATTATTGGAAGTAAATACAAATATAACTGTATTGGTGAGATTTAAAAACAAGTTTTCCCAAAATTATTCGAGTGACGAGGGCACCAGTGCACCACAACACTATAAATGAGATTAAACAATGATTTTTTTTAAAAAAAGAAGATTAAACAATAATTTGAATATATATTTTGGTGTTATATGGCAATTGAAACATGTACCACAGTCGATATCGAGCTGACAGGCGGGCCTGACCATCGTCCACAGTTTGGGAAGACGAGCACACTGCGACCTTAGGAGCGGACATAATGCGCGGAATAAGCTTAGAGAGTGAACTTTGAAGAGAAGATACCTTTTAGTCTCTGTTTTCAGCAGGGATCGGATTCTCCTAGAAAATGGCATGGATGCAACTTTACCAGATGTTCACATTCGGGTTTATTGTAGTGTTTTTGTTGGCCAAGTCCTCCTTTCTGTATTCATATTCGTTTCGTTTCTCTTACACGGTAATTCACACTCTTGAGTCCTCAAAAAATTGCAAAATTTAGAGGATTTGTATTGTAGGAGTTGTGAATATTAGATTTTGCACGATTTGTTTTCATATCTTTGTCAATTCAGTGAATTTTTTGCTTAATATGAAGAAATTTGATATGGGTTTTCGTCAGGATGAAAGGCATTTTTATAAGAACTCAACTCCAGAGACATTTTATAAGTCGTCCAATAAAAAAGCAAACTTGCGTTTATTAGGTCTACAGTTGCATCATACTTTAGCACTTTATCATGTTATTAGCGTTGTCTCATTTCCTTATCTTTATTAGAAATTGTTAGCTTTTAGTATAAGTGTATGACAAATTCTCATCAGTCGGACGTTTGAAGTTATTGAAATGAAATAACATCAATTACTAGGTGATATTATATGATTAGCAATGAATTTTGTGTCCCAAAGTATTTAGATCGGTAGAAAAGTTGGCACATGGAGGCTGACAATATTTCTGGTGCTACAGCATTATCTAAGGTTGCCAAGCCCAATACCAAACTAAAGTCATAAAAGTGGGGAAGAAATAGAATAGATGAAATGAAAGATAACTCCAATTCATTCATCCACTAAGGAGAGCCACCTACTCTTAGTCTACCTGTAAATCATCACATTTTGTGCCATTTATTATCAGCAGCTTCAAAAAGCAAAGAAAACAACAAAATAAGAGAGAGCCCATCTAGAAAAAGAGAATGAAAGTGCACAATTTATTCAGTCAAATTTTATCTCCTACTATTAGGTACAGAAACAACGGCAAAGATTGTAATCCTAGTATTCCCAAGTCCCATCTCCATCCCTGCCTACAATTGACACATACATAATATAAAGCAACAGATATTTTTCCCCATCACATATTGCATCCAATAATAGAGAGAAATGATGATCTTGAGAACAAGAAAAAGGAGGAAAAAAGAAGAAAATGGTTGTGGAGTTTCAGAGTACAGCACTAAGAATTGATCACATGCAGCACATAACTCAATTTCACTGAGATCACTACTGTAAAGTTATGGTTGACTCTTTCATTGTGTGCCCTTGTTTTGGATTGTGACCTTCACGGTTCATTTCCAGCTTCTTGCCTTGTCAATCAGTCACCTCCTTTTTTCACATTTTTTCTTCCCCTCTGTCAAACGATATAGCCCACGCACAAACATGACACATCCCTATCTGTGTTAGGACCTTTGTTTCCCTTTATTTTTATTTATTTAGTCTCAACATTTCTAGAATCGAGTAGGCTAGAAATAAATCCTTTTTCTCTGTATTAGTTTCTTGATCTCCTGCATGAAATTTTATCTTTAGATTTGTTGGAATCATCCCTACTTTATCAATTCTTCAGCGATCAACCTTAAGTAAGATATGATGTAATCTGGCGAAGAATCTTTGAGCAACTATTTGATTATCACTTCCAAAATTGGTTGCTATTGCCTGTGTACCTGTAAGTTATCTAGACATCCTTTTTTTTCTTCTACCTTATCTTTTTTTCTTCTTTCCATATTGAAAGGTCCCTCTTTCTAATATATGACTGTTACACGGCCTCACGGGACTGAAAAATTAAGCTTGCTTAATGGGCTTGTATGTTTTTTGCTGATATTATTTTCTTGTTAAATTCCCTTGTATTTTTCTGTCAATAATGGGAGACCAAAAGATTTGGCATTGGACATTACTATTCTGTTGTACAATTGTTTTGGTTCAGTCATTGAATGACGAGGGAACTATTCTTTTGGAGTTCAAAAAATACCTTAGTGATCCTTATCTTAATCTTCAAAATTGGAATGCTTTGGATTCTAGTCCTTGCAATTGGACAGGTATTGGGTGTAGCTTAGATTCTAAGGTAATCTCCGTACATCTTAGTGGCCTGAATTTATCTGGGAGTTTATCTTCAAGCATTTGTCAACTCCCATTCTTGATCGAACTGAACATGTCGAAAAACTTCATATCCGGCCCAGTCCCTGATGATTTCAATTCCTTTCATAATATTAAGGTTTTAGATCTTTGCACAAATCGGTTGTATAACCCATTCCCTCTCCAACTATGCAATATTACCTCTCTTAGAATGCTCTATCTATGTGAGAATTATATGTTTGGAGAAATCCCACATGAAATTGGAAACATGATGTCGCTTGAGGAGCTTGTGATCTATAATAACAATTTAACGGGGGTTATCCCTTCATCCATTGGCAAACTGAAAAATCTTTGGATTATTAGGGCTGGTAGAAATTTTTTATCAGGTCCCGTTCCCACTGAAATAAGTGAATGTGAGAGTTTGGCTGTGTTAGGCTTGGCTGAAAACAGGCTAGATGGTGGTTTCCCTATTGAGCTGCAAAAGCTTGAGAATCTTACCTCCTTGATTCTTTGGAACAATCTTCTTTCTGGTGAAATTCCTCCTGAGATAGGTAATTTCACTAGCTTGGAGTTACTAGCTCTGCATGGGAATAAGTTTACTGGAATTATCCCGAAAGAGATTGGGAAATTGGCTCAGTTGAAGAGACTGTACCTTTACACTAATCAGTTGAATGGAACCATTCCCCCAGAGTTATCCAATTGTTCAAATGCCGTTGAGATCGATCTTTCCGAGAACCGTTTGACGGGATTCATCCCAAAATTTTTGGGTCAGATGTCTAATCTCCGTTTACTCTATCTTTTTGAGAACTTCCTCCAAGGAAATATTCCGACCGAGTTAGGGCAGTTGAAGCAGCTGACAAAATTAGACCTGTCCATGAATAATTTAACTGGTTCAATACCTTCAGCATTGCAAAATCTCCCATTCTTGAAAGACTTTCAACTGTTTCACAATCAGCTTGGTGGCATAATTCCCCCGTTTATTGGAGCTTTTAGCAACCTCTCTGTTCTTGATCTTTCCAAGAATAATCTTGTAGGCAACATACCTGCACAAATTTGTAGGTTTCAGAAATTGTCTTTTCTTAGCCTGGGATCGAACAAGTTGTCTGGAAACGTTCCCCATGGCCTAAAAACTTGCAAGTCTCTTGAGCAGCTAATGTTGGGAGACAACTTGCTTACAGGGAGCCTTTCTGTTGAATACACGAAACTTCAGAACCTTTCTGCCCTTGAGCTGTATCATAATCGATTCTCGGGACTAATACCTTCAGAAATAGGGAATTCCAGGAATCTAGAGAGACTGCTTCTGTCACATAACCACTTTATCGGGCACATTCCTCCTGAAGTTGGAAATCTTGTCAAGCTTGCCGCCTTTAATGTTTCTTGGAACCAGCTATTTGGCAGTATACCCCAAGAGTTGGGTAACTGTGTGAAGCTCGAAAGGCTTGATCTAAGTAACAATTTCTTTATTGGATCTGTTCCAGATAAACTTGGAATGTTGGTGAAACTGGAGTTGCTGAAGTTATCTGATAATGGATTCACAGGTGCAATTCCTGCAACTTTAGGGAGCCTTGTCAGGTTAACCGAATTGCAAATGGGAGGAAACTTGTTTTCAGGGGTTATTCCTATTGAGCTAGGACGACTTACTTCTCTTCAAATTGCTCTCAATATCAGCCATAACAATCTCACTGGCTCAATTCCAAGTAGTCTGGGTGACCTGCAGATGCTTGAATCACTTTTCTTGAATGATAACCAGCTTAGTGGTGAAATTCCTAACGTGGTAGGGGGGATGCGCAGCCTCTGGATATGCAACCTTTCGAATAACAATCTAGTTGGAATGGTTCCAACAACTCTAGTATTCGAGAGGATGGACCAGAGTAATTTTATGGGAAACAAGGGGCTATGCATATTAGGTTTGAATCATTGCCATTCATTTCAAAGTTCATCAGTTCCTTCAAGATCAAGCTGGTTCAAGAAGGGTTCTTATAAAGAAAAAATAATCACCATTATCTCACTCTGCATCGGACTGATCTCGTTGATTTTCATTGTTGGAGTATGTTGGCAGATGAAACGACATAAATCTGCTTTTGCTGCACTTGAAGACCAACTGAAGAGTGATGAGTTAGGTAGCTACTACTTTCCCAAAGAAGGTTTCAATTATCATGATCTTGTCGAGGCAACAGGGAACTTTTCAGATACGGCAATTATAGGAAAAGGAGCCTGTGGAACTGTATACAGAGCAGTAATGGGAAATGATCAAGTGATTGCAGTTAAAAAGTTGAAGGCCTACGGTGAAGGAGCAAGTTCAGACAACAGTTTTCGTGCTGAAATATCAACTCTTGGGAAGATAAGGCACAAAAACATAGTGAAATTATATGGCTTTTGCTACCATCAAGATAGCAATCTTATCTTGTACGAGTACATGGCAAATGGAAGCCTCGGAGAGATACTACATGGGAATGAAATGGCATGTATGCTCGACTGGAATGCACGATACAAAATAGCTCTTGGGGCTGCTGAGGGATTATGCTATCTCCACCATGATTGTAAGCCTCAAATTATACATCGTGACATAAAATCGAACAACATCTTACTGGATGAACATTTGGAGGCACATGTTGGAGATTTTGGCTTAGCTAAGATGGTCGATTTCCCCTTGTCGAAGTCTTTATCTGCTGTAGCGGGTTCATATGGCTACATTGCTCCCGGTGAGAACTTATTCGATAAAGTTTTCTGTACATGCATGGTTAGCATTATACAAAACTAATATTCATTAACTTGAGTTACTATTTCTCCTCATTTCAGAATACGCTTACACCATGAAAGTGACAGAGAAGTGCGATATATACAGTTTTGGGGTGGTTCTATTGGAATTACTCACTGGTAAATCTCCAGTTCAACCGCTGGATCAAGGAGGCGACCTGGTAACAATGGTGAGGAGATCTCTTCAAAAACTAGAGATAGAACCTCACATATATGACCAACGAATTGATCTTAGTGCCAAAAAAACAGTCGAGGAGATGTCTCTGGTTCTGAAGATCGCTTTGTTTTGTACCAGCACGTCGCCTCTCAACAGGCCAACAATGCGAGAGGTCATTGCTATGTTGATTGATGCCAGAGAGGAAGTGAGCAATTCTCCACCTTCTCCAACATCAGAAACTCCTTTAGATAGGGAAGCTAGTTGTTGAGGTATTAGTTCGTACCCTCTTGTGGCATCTCTAAATTGCTTACTTACATACATATAACAATCAACGTCCAATTTTCAGGTCGTATTGGCTGCTTTTCTTCCTACTTTTCTTGATGGACCCATGCAGCTGGGAGCTAGCCTCCCTGATAGTAAAATGTTAGCGAGACTAATAGCATTTGTGGCTATTACTGCGATTGAAAAAGTGTCCCCAGTTAAGAAAGTGATGATATCAGATGTAACTTTTATCTTCTTTCCATGACTGACTTCATACTTGACTGCCGAGTATAGATCGTCGTAACAAGTAAGATAATTCATAGGAGTGTATCCATATAAACTATTTTCTTTATACTCTCTTCGTACTTTAATATATGATATTTCTTGTTTTCATATTAAGAATATTATTAAAATAAATAAATTTTACAAGCAATAGTTGCATATTATTTCAAGGCTTAATTAATAGAGATTTATTATTAAAAAAAGAAATAATATTAAATGTAATAACTAGATTACATATTTGGTACAAAGTATAGTTATATATTTGAGAGGAAAGAAGTGTATGTAATCAAGATTAACAATCTCATGTGATTAAACTGAGTAGACTATTGTATAGATAATCTTTCATTGTCCCCTTTTTTAAATAAACTAATTTTTTTAAGAAATTCAAGACAGCAAATATGAATTGTCTTAGTGATAATAATTTATATATAGAGTAGGTCTTTTGTGAAATTTATCTCACGAATCTTTATCTGTGAGACAGATCAATCCTACCGATATTCACAATAAAAAATAATACTCTTAGCGTAAAAAGTAATATTTTTTCATTGAGGATCCAATAGAGATCTGTCTCGTAAAATACGATCTATGAAACCGTTTCACATAAATTTTTGTCTTATATATACAATAGACACAAACATATAATGTAGTTGGATTCTCGGCAGAAATAATCATTGTAGCCCCAAATTTTTTAAAGAAAAAAATATAGACATAGTTATGAATATTTTCAACTTGTGGAATCTTTATATATATATGTATGCCATTTTCGAAACCGTAGAATAGAAAAATTGGGTGAATAATTAGCAATTAGCATGTAGTCTTTAATCCTATTTTAGTATTGGTTAATTAAAAGTCAAATCTTTCCATAATTTCCTTAAAACGAACGTCCATGTTACTTCACACGATACCATGTGTTCAACATTAAATAATTATGTTCTGATCTCTGAGTTTAACAAAATATAATTTTTAAATTATATTCGATGATAAATTGTCAAATCTTTACTTAGAAAATAAGAAATTTAACATTGCGGTAAAAATGGCATAAAATTTTACTTGGTCATCGATATTTTAGTAATATGAGGAATACTGAAAATTTCAATAGATTACTTTGCTTAATTTTAAAAAAAAGTCAGAGTTGATTGGAACCCATTGTAACTTCTTACATCTATTTTATTCGTTCTCAATACTTGAACTCAAGATTCTTTTATTAGCTATGTTTTTATTGGTGACTAACTCTGATATCATTATGTTAGTCTCGAATTCAAGATCATCTGATTGCACAATATACTTTTATAGAAATTAATTTGTATTTATCGTCAATTTACTAAAATATTAATTCAAATGTGAGTATAATTTAATCTGAAATAACATAGGACAAAAAAATCACAAAGTATTAAAATTTATTTAGCAACGCCTTATATAGAGTTTTTCAGGATATAAATGTCATATTTACAAAATCCATAACCTTATTTACGTTAAGAAAAAAAAATTTAATTACATTTCCTAAGTTTATGATGGACATGTGAATAATAATAGTTGTAATTAGAATTTAAGCTATATTTAGACGCTTTACTCCTTATCAAACAAGCAAGCCTCTTCCAAAAGCAGCGCCGCCTTCTGAGGGACGAAACTGCGGTGGCGTGCTCCTTACTTTTACTCCGTTTAACGGCGAGGCCACGCACCACCGGCGGATGGCAGTTACGGATCAGTGGCCATTTAATTCCGTCGAAAAATGGGTGACGTTTGATATCCGTCGCACCCTTTGCGCACCCTAGCCTCCTTCTGGGGTCCTTCACCAACAATTTCTCGATCAAATCTCTGGCCTCCGCCATCCCGGACTCCTCAATATCACCTTCCGACACCTGAAATCTCAGCCCTCTAGTCGATGCTATATTGCGCAGTGTTGACTCCTTGCTCCTACCCTTGAACGGCGTTGTGCCGTATAGTAACTCATAAATCAACACCCCAAACGCCCACCAGTCTACTCCGTTTCCGTGACCGTATCTAGTGACCATTTCCGGCGCCAAGTACTCATGAGTACCGACACACGATCTCGAAAACGCTGCCATTGGCTCCGCCACGAATTCTGTAACCCGTTCCACCCGTTGCCGATCTATGAGACATGAATATCTTGCGGACCTGGCCTTAATCTGTGTCCTATTTTCCAGTTTCGGAGAAACGTCAGATTGGAAACACAAATCAAAATCTGATAACATAATGTGACCGTCCTCACGGATTAATATGTTCTCCGGTTTAAGATCGCGGTACACAATGCCCTGTGAATGTAAATACTCTAGAGCCAAGAGAACTTCAGCTGCGAAGAACCTGACAGCCTGAACCGATAACCGTTTCGTGGGTTGCTTGCGAAGCAATGCATGCAGGTCTCCGTTGGGGCAGAAATCCATGAGAAGGCAAGTGTAATGCGAAACTTCCAAGTGGGCGTATAACGTAGGGAGAAAAGGGTGGTCGAGAGAGGAGAGAATTCGCGCCTCAGTTTGCACGTGGGAAAGTTTCTTAGAAGTCAAAGAATTACGATCGACGACTTTAAGAGCAAAGTTAGCGTGATCATTGTCGCGCAGGCGACAGAGGAAGACGCGGCCAAGGTTTCCAGCGCCAACGAGGCGTAGCAGCTTGAGGTGGCGGAGGTGGAGCGAACCATCAAATGACAATGTGGTCGCAGTCTTGATGGCAGCCCAGTTGGGATTGTCGTGGCGGCGGTGCGGGCGGTGATTAGCATTTTTTATGGCGGTGGAGGGAGTAGTAGTACTGGAAGTAGTAGATAAGCGGGACTCATTGCAGCTCAAAGCTAAGCTGCTGCGGGCACTAACAGTACGGTCGGTGGTTGTAGTGGTGGTGGAGACGGAGGTGAAGCTCAGGTCTAGGTCTGAGTATGCTAAATTGGAGTAGTAAACTTCAGATTCTTCAAGCTCCATTATTTTTAGGTGGATCGAGTGTTTTGTATAACATATATATAGAGCATAGATGGTAGGGTGGAGAGTACTAAGGGGGTGGGGTTGGTGGGGGACAATGTAATTAATTTTAGTAACGTGTTTGGTTGACAATTATACAGGAATGGATTGGACGAAGAGAATAGGTTAGGTTTAGTGAGGCAGACCACAGTAATATCAAATTATTAGTGATCAAACAAACAGTTAATGGATAAAGATTCGGAGAATTGAATGATGTTTGGAGAATTGAATGGTAAGAGATACACTTGTTTGAAATATTACAAGAAATTATTGTAGCAAACTTATAATTTTATTTGAAATATATTATTCATAAAGTAGTAATCGATGTATAAATTAGAGCTGAACAAGTGGTCTCAGCTGCTTACTAGAATTTAGAATACGTCTCAACTATCTCATTAATCTTTATCAATTAGTCGAGTCAACAAAAATTTTTCTGTAGAAATTTTTTTTTTTAAGTAAAACTTATAACATTTATTACTTGGAAAGTTCATATGCACCCGGCGATATTTCTTGAATTTATATATGTAGCTGAGACCTATGGACTGAATCGAATGCAAGGCTCCAGCGCTAGGTGAATTAATCCACACTCTGAATCCACAATAAAATGGCATTTCAGTATTTTATATAAAATATATAAATAAACTAACCAGCGTTTGTCGGTTCGAATAATAATTAATCTAATCATGATTTTAGTACATTGATCAACATTGTCGATGCTAGTTGTTGTACCTGTACACGTCCTAGCACGTGTCAGTTTTCATTTTTTATTCATCCGATTCAAATTAATTATTAATTATATTTTTATTATCTCGTTTCCATTTTAAAAAGTTTGAAACGTACATGTACACACACATGTTGTACATATTGTCCATTTGGTTTTTTGTGTTGGCATAAAAAAAATTTGTCGAAGGTAATTCTAGAATTAACATAAAATTGTGTCAATTTAAGTGGAATACGGGACCCACGTGGAAACTTAGACGATGCTGTCAGCCACGTGGTCGACACTGGCCATACTCTGTCGCTAATTCAAATTATTTCATAAAATGTCGACGATATTAAGAATTTTATTCGTCAAACGATGTCATACCAATGGAGTTAATGCGTAACAATTTTCAGTTTATTTGTCATATTTCAAACTTCATTGAAATGAGAAAACTTGTTTCTAAAGATGCATAAATATGGTAAGTAAGCTATGATGAGTTGAATGAATAATTTAAAACACAAATGTTTTAAAGAGTATGTTTTTTTTGAGACGGTCTCACGAATTTTTATCTGTGAGACGAGTCAATCCTACCTATATTCACAATAAAAAGTAATATTTTTTATAAATGATTCATACAAAAGATATGTCTCATAAAATACGATCCGTGAGATCGTCTCACAAATTTTTTTTATCTATTTTAAAATAGATTTATTCCGTCACCGATGATAAATGTCCTCACGAAAAGTCGGTCGTCATTTGAAACTTTGGTGTCATGCATGTTATGTACTTGACTTCAAACAACGCTAATAAATGTAAAGTAAATAAATAGGTTGCTCCATTATTTGATACATATGTTGACAGGATCGAATATTTCTACATCTTCATTTTAATCAAAAATGTTTTAAATCAGACAAATTCCTCCATTAAATTATATTATACAACATTAATTATTCTTCCTACTTTGTCTCTCCATTTCTCCACATCGTCACATGCATAAACCTCCACGGTTCCATTACTTTTTCTTGATTGAACATAATCAACCACACTTTTTTTTTACTCTAAGTTATATTCGTATTAATTTTACTCTCAGATAGTTTATTTCACAAATTCAAATTAAAATTAGGTAACAAATTATGACTAATTATTAAAATAGATGAGTCGTGAAAATGTGTGGTTATATATATTTGACAACGGAACATTCTACACATGAACAGGGACAAATGCGTGTCCAGAATACGAGGATTTTATATTCAGTTGCTCATTTGTTTAATGTTTGATATCTACACAAAGTTAAGGAAAGGGATACTGTCGAAAATACAGTTGGGAGTGGTTCAAATCTGTCTGGCTGACCTTCGGGATTGTGCACATCAAATATCAACATAGACAAGCCATTCTGTATATAATGCCTAATACTAAATTTCATTCGCGCGCGCGCACACATATATATTTCGTCACTTTATTTCTTCTAATATTTGATCAACCAAATCTGTATTGTTTCTGTGAATTTAGATCATCTATATTCTATACAATCCCAACTGGAGCTTCATTTCCAGACTAAAAAATTTAGCCCATTTTTATTGGGACCTGGTTTAGACTAAAAAAACAAGCCCAATTCAACCTTACTCGGTAGCCCAGTTACATACATATACAATATATGGAATTCAAATTAATGGCAGTTTTTATATCAAAAATTTATTTGAGACGATCTCACATATCGTATTTTGTGAGATAAATATTTTATTTGAGTCATCCATAAAAAAATATTCTTTTTTATCGTTAATATCGATAAGATTGACCATCTCACAGATAAATATTCGTGAGATCGTCTCATAAAAGATTTACCCTTGAGATTCGAGATCCTCGCCCTTGCCACTAACAAAAAATATTTGTCATAAATTAATAAACAATTATCCGAGGAAAAGAAAAGCATCCAAATATTAACCAGTGGAATTATGAATATTAAAATATTTTCCCGATCATAAATTTGAGAGGGTGAATATCTGGTATGACCGTATAATATAATATGCAATGGGAGCCTCTAGCATGAAATTATTTCCAATTAAAGTTGCGAAATCCCACCGGTGTACGTGGTGAAATACTCATTTCCCATTGGTCCGATTATCGTCATTTTGGAACGCGTTTGTTCTCAAGTTTCCCCTGCTTCGTTCGTGCTGACAACGCGCTTTACGTAATTGACACGTTTCCCGTCGTACACCCACGCGCCTCTGCGCCGAGTGCGGCTCCCTAACACTTCACCGTCATGGGGGGAAACCCGTTGGCACCCGCCCTCTGCTTTGACCCAAAGCCGAAACCTTTCTTGTAATTCAAATGCCTTGATCGCTTGTGTGTGTGTCTGTATATATATATGTATATAATTACTGTTATGCATCATGTATAAAGCTCCAAATTTTATAAATATTGGTCCCGAAAATTGGAACCAGGTTGCTTATTTGAGGTACTCTGAATTTCTTGGGGTTTTTTTCTCGTAGCTTGCTGGGGGCTTATGTGTACTTGCAGCGGAACGAACTGTGTTTTCTGAGTTGATCTGACATGGCGGAAGCTAAGGTCGTTGTGGATAATAACAAGAAGACAAAGAAATCAATAGAGGTCAAAGGGTGGAAGAGGAAATGGGCTGTAATAGGAGCGGTGGTGGTGTTAATGGTGGCGGTGTCGCTAACATTGAAGCATGATCATAATCATAAATCTTGCCAGTGCTCTCAGGTACCGAATTTTTCCCTTTTTCGTTTTTCTTTTCAATTTCCAGTTGTGCAGTTGAGCTCTTCTGTCTTGTTTCTTGTGGGATTCAATGCTTGGGATGTGTGAGCAGAGCAAAGATTTTGATTTTGGGGGAAGAAGTGCTTGACAATTAATATACGTGTCTTGTTAAAATTTTTAAACCAATTTGGTGGGGTTTGGGGTGGGAGCGGGGTGTTGTGAGATTTATTTCTTTGATAAATTTCTTTGAGAAATTATTAATATGCTTAGTCGTGAGGCTATTTTTCCAAGAATTGTTTCATCCTTGCACGTGTGAGCTTTGGATGCAAACCTGTCTTTGGTTGTTGGAGACAGGTGATTTCAATATATTTGCTTGTTTTGTTCTATCACACTTTAGCATTTCTTTCTTCTTACGGCTGCTTGATTGTATTTGTATTGGTTCTATGCGTCAGCGGTAGGCTGTGAATCTAGCAATTTCCGTTGCTCTTCCGGTTAGACAGCAACTGCTGTTTTAGGTGAATTTCTCAATATTTTACTTGCCTCTTGTGCAGGATTCTAGAAAATATACAGGCATTGTTGAGGACTGCTGTTGTGATTATGAGACAGTGGACGCTATGAATGTGGCAGTTCTGCATCCTTTACTTCAAGAACTCGTTAAAACTCCATTTTTCCGATATTTTAAGGTTGGGTATCGACTTTTGTTACCAAATTTAGGATATTCTGAATGGTGTCATGTCAAAAGCCCTTTATGGTAGAGATCAAGGGTCCACCGCCATATGTTGATGTGTTGCTCTTACTTAAAATAGAAACTTACAATTTTTTTAGGATTGATTTGATGCAACTAAAATTCATGTTCTGAAAATAATTTGAGCTTATTAAATGTTGGTGGGGAAACCTGCAAACAAGATCCGAACTGCTTATCCACTAAATTTAAAATAACCATTTGACACTGCTGCATGAGTCCTTAGATCTAATGTTACTCATTAATTATAACAGGTTAAGTTGTGGTGTGACTGCCCCTTTTGGCCTGATGATGGCATGTGCAAGTTACGTGATTGTAGTGTATGTGAATGCCCTGAAGATGAATTTCCTGAACCCTTTAAGAAGGCGATGCTGTACGGTCTTCCGTCGCGTGATTTAAAATGTCAAGAGGAGAACCAACAGGATGTCGTTGATCGGACACTAGATTCAAAGGCCTTTAGGGGATGGATTGAAGTGGATAATCCTTGGACTCATGATGACGAGACTGATAACCGTACAATTCCTTTGTCCTTTTTCTAGCATTCAGATTATAATTATGTATTGCTGTTCCTTGCTTTACAAATTTTGAGGGTCTAACCATAAAAACATATGTTGTGGTTTTCCCTTTTTCTCTGTTAATCATTATTTGCATTCCTCTGTAAACTCGACCTGAAACTGTCTGTGCCTTACAGTTGTAGTGGAACCTTTTGGACGCTTGCTGATTACAATCACTTTGTTTTAGTTTCTTAGACTTTTTTCCAAGTGCATGGAGAATCATGTTGATAATAAAGAATATATTCTCTATTTTGCAGGTGAGATGACATATGTTAATCTACAATTGAATCCTGAACGATATACTGGCTATACTGGGGCATCAGCCAGGAGGATATGGGATGCGATATATTCTGAAAACTGTCCAAAATGTTTGTTTCTTGTCTCTTCAGTTATATATGGTTTGGAAATCTGAATTTTAGCAAACAAACAATCTGTTTTAGCGGTTGCCTCATAAATTGAGGAGGTTCTTTTTTTGTTTCTTAGTGCTATATGATGTCTATTAATCATGTGATGTTTATTCTTTTCTAAATTTCTTCTGGAGTTACTTTTAGCTGATGCTGTGTGTAATGCACAGATCAAGAAGTTCCGACATGTGTGTCTTAAATTCCTTCTTTTTTTTTTATTCGGTGGCTACCAAACATGATTGCTGGGTCTGCATGGAGATTTTAGAAACAGTACTTGAGTAATAAATAGAAGTTCTATAACATTCTCAAATTGTATGTGGACTAAACTATCTTTTATTTTTTATATATTGTAGATACATCTGGAGAAATTTGTCCGGAGAAAAGAGTGTTATACAAGTTAATTTCAGGGCTTCACTCCTCAATCTCAATTCATATTGGTTCAGACTACCTGCTTGATGAAACTAAAAATCTGGTTTGCTTCAGCTTCCCCTTGTATTGCTAAAATTTTAATTAGATTCTTATATTTTTTTGTTAGTTTTAGCAACTTTCTCGAAGTATACAGTTGAAGTTTTGTGACATCAATTTTTTTTTAAAACTCCAAGGATCTCTTGGCTTAGTGGCAAGGGAAAGGCCTCAATACCCATATAGTCTGGAGTTCAAATCTCAAAATTTTTCTTAAAATTCCGAGGATCTCTTGGTTTAGTGGCAAGGGAAAGTCCCCAAGACCCATATGATCTTGAGTTCAAATCTCACTCGTGTGGGTTGTAGTTAGATTAGTTAGGAAAGTTTTCCACCCTCATTGTATAAATGTTTCCTTAAAAACTTGTTTTGAAGCATTGTTTGAATTCATCATAGACATGTAACCATCTTACTTGGAACGTGTTAACCAAAAACATGTTTTATGTGTGCAATGTCAGTGGGGCAGGAATCTGGAGTTGATGTATGATCGTGTTTTTCGGTTTCCGGATCGTGTTAGAAACTTATACTTCACTTTCATGTTTGTTCTCCGAGCTGTGGCAAAAGTAAGCGTTTGTTCTTTCTGAATTTATAACGATTTTCCCTAGTTATACGGGATGTAATGTTCATCTCTTCGTATATGATCTAGGCCGCAACTTACTTGGAGCAGGCAGAGTACGATACTGGTAACCTTGAGGAGGACCTGAAAGCGGAGTCTTTAATGCGTCAACTAGTTTACAATCCAAAACTGCAGGCTGCATGTCCACTTCCATTCGATGAAGCTAAGTTGTGGCAAGGTCAAAGTGGACCTGAACTGAAGCTTGAGATTCAGAAGAACTTCAAAAACATCAGGTCTGAATTTAATTTATTGTCACTGTATAGAATCATCAGCTATTGATTTCACGAAATTTGATGCTCTGTGATTCAATGGATGATGGGTAACTGAGTTTTAGGCGAGTGAATTCAAAGTTTATGATAACTTCTTTAAAAGTTGGTACTTTGTACACTATGTAGTTTAGGATTTTCTGTTCTTTGTGCTGAATTTTTATAGATCTTGAAGGCAACGTTTAGCCTATGTTCTTGATATTGCAGTGCTCTGATGGATTGTGTTGGATGTGAGAAATGTCGTCTTTGGGGCAAACTTCAGGTGCTCGGCCTCGGAACCGCATTGAAGATTCTCTTCTCCGTCGATGGCAAGAACCAGCAAAACCAGCCTGTAAGTTTCATGTCAAAAATCTAATAATCCCCTACCCATCATCAAAACACTTTTCGCAATGGCTATATGCATTTCTAAATTTCTATCTTCAGCAGCTGCAACTGCAAAGAAACGAAGTAATCGCCTTGGTGAACCTGCTTCATCGTCTGTCAGAATCTGTGAAGCTCGTCCAAGAAATAGGCCCTTCAGTCGAACAAACAATGGAGGGGTTCATATCGCCACCTCCTCGACAAGAAACTCGTTTTTGGCAAAGAATTCTCCAAACGGTGTGTATAAATTAGTCATCATTAAGTGATACTCTCGTATCATTTTTGAAAGTTCAAAAGAGAAGCGTATATGATAGCGAATCACACCTGCAAATAGCTGAGTTAGCAAAGAGCAAGAACTTTGGACATATAGCTAGTTTTGAAATTTTATCAGGTGCTGTTTTATAGTTGAAATAAATTTGACTACTTTCCTGATATATATTTTCTAATTGAAAGTAAAAGAGAGAGAGAGAGAGAGAGAAACGACACAAATACGACATATACAAAGTTAGTATTACGGGACATGTTCATGGGAGTTCGATATTTACATTTCATTTTTATATTTGGATTACATTTATGTATAAATTTGACAAATATCTACACATAATGGAGTGTAGATAATATCAAATGGACTGTAATTATCAACTTCGTATATTTTAATAATTTTTTTGAACTGATAATTAATTGTTATAGATAACATATTATTATTGAATTTTTTTAAAAAAATTTATTTTAATAAATAAAATTACTAAAGTTAAATAATTAATCTTTATATATATATATATATATATATATATATATATATATATATATATATATATATGTGTGTGTGTATTTACGTAGATTTGTAGATTTGTATATATGTTTGTAAATTTTTAAAAATACATCATTGTATTAATATGTAACATTGTGTTTGAATTGATAATATAAATATAATTACAAATGAAAATTATATTATTTATCATTGTGTAAATATATTTTTTTATAAAAATATAAAAGTTTGATATTAACTGAAAATGCTAAAAATAATTAAAAATCAATTAGTCAAAAAGTTAATAAATTTTTTAATTTTATTTATTTGAAAATTTACTATTTCGATTCTATAAACTAAAAAAGTTTTGTGATTTTATTTTATCTAGTGTAATAATTTTATTAAAAACTTCATAATTTTAATTTTATAAACTTTGTAAAATTTCAAAATAGAAGTTATAAAACTAAAAAATAAAATGTAATTTTTAAACAAAAAAAATTATTTTATCAATTATATCATAACTATTCTTTGTGAATTATAGCTTAAAATATTAATTTTTATTTTATTTTTTTATCATGTTTGTTGCGAGACTATTCAACTATTATAAATTAAGTGACATTATTTTTTTTATCATCTTTTATTATTATTGAATATTATATTCATTTTATGAATCACAAATTAAAAATCACAAAATCAATTATAAAATTCAAAATTTCATATGATATTATAATAAAAAATTTATTAAATGAGATATCAACTAAAAAATAAAAAATATCAAAAGCATAAAAGAAATATATTTATAGAAGTGCATTTTGAAAATTAGGGAGATTGATATAAATAAATGAGAAGAGAGAATACGAGATGAGAAGGAAAAGAAGAGAAGTAGAGAGAGAGATTGTGTGAGTTAAAAATTTTAAAAATCTCAAATTTTTGAGTTTAATCAAAAACAATTTTGACAATTCATAATTGTACTTTAGACTTTAATATTCGCATGTTAATGAATTATATAAGTTGTTAAAAATCTATTGAAAATTTGAATACATCTAGACTTTTATAGATTTTTCAAAAGTCAATATTGAATATCACTTAATATCGAAAACACTTGTCACCCCATGTAATTTTTTTTGGAAAAAAAAACTCACCAAACAACATAAACTTATTTATTTCTAAAAAAAACCTTATTAACTCTAGAATAAATGAAAATAAAAGAAATTTTGTAAATTTACTTGGTGATAAATCTAGCGGAATCATATGCATATCCAAATATAGCCATAAGCAATTTTTTCCCTCAATTTTTCTCGAAGTTTAAGTGACGTAGTGTCAATATCACTCATACGCCGCACTAATAATCCTTCACAGTGTATCTAGTACTACTTTTGTTATGAAAAAAGACAAATGACACATGATATCAAAAACTATTTTTATTATAACATTAGTATTATTGAATTATACCGTTGAAATCTAAACGTTGCAATATCTCTATATAATGCTGAATTCTAGATACACAATCTCTCTACACACTTTGATCAAGTCATATTTGGGTTGATTACATCCTACATGTAGGAGTAGTGCCCCCATGATAGAATCAAGTGCTCAAATTTAGTCACACATACATGAAGTCAACTAATTTTTTTAAATCACATATATACGTAAATTTTGTCCATCCAAATCATATGGGGCAGTGCCCGCACATGTAGTATCGAACCTACTCTCATATCTGATATACTCTTAAGGATCATATGTACACATATTTTCACTCACAAATTCTTTAAATATTTATCATTTTTAAAGTGAGTTTTGTAACTGAAAGAATTTTTTTTTTTGGCAAATTTCATTAAAAAATGTTCCAAATAATACATCAGGATTTTCTTAAGGCAGTCGGTAGGTCATACTGAAATCGGTATTTGTAAAATTTGTAATTATTAAAGTCTTTTTGTGAAAGCTTTCTAAAAACAGAAGAAAATGAGACGTAGAAGAAATTTGTCATTCGAACTTCCATAAACAAGTTTTCGCGCAATTATCTTTCGCCATTTCATTTATTTTCACCATGTTAATTTTTTGATTTGTTGATATTGAGAAGCTTTGGTTCATTGGGTTTAGTTGGATTTTTTTCCACACTCATATTCAAGTTGTCTATTGCTCTCAAAAGATTGAGATTTAATTTTGGTTGCTAACACTAATTGAGATTTTTCAAGCTCAAAAGAAGAAAAAATTTGTGAGTTATTTATTCATCTCCTTTAAACACACCTTGATTCTAAAAAATGATATCAGAGATGGTTTATCTCGACCTCTGAAGTGTCAATATCTATGGTCCCATTCAATAATATTCCAATGTTCTCCAAAGAAATATTTGATGATTGAAAGATTAGAATACAAACTTAATTATATTGCAGCTTGAGATGATAATATTTTGTATGTAATAATTACTTAACATATTGGAGATTATAAAGATAAATATTGTTGTTGCCATTATTCTTGTAAAAACTCACATGATAAAAAAAAAAAAAAAAACCCGATGTGAAGGACTAGAAGACAAAAAAGTCGAATTTTGACAATGTCGTGAGACAACTTCCTCACTACCCTGGAAAACTCCAAGGCACATAGGCGCCTCCCCTGCGGCCTGGTTAACACATGGCTAATTAATCATATGTGCACAATGTAGGAGGATTCAGGATTAATATAAGGAGAAGCACAAGATTGTATTCACTACCCAAGAAAAATAAGCACATAAAGAAGCACACAGCTATTATTTCTACCTTAATATTATTCGTGGCAAACATTATAGTGTTATACATTTCTAACTTTTCAGATTCAGTCCAAATCATATGGACAAATCAAGTCTGAAATGTGGCGATTTCAATCCCTTTATCAGTGTATGCAACGGGTGCTTCGAATTTGCTGAAAAGCCTGTAGGAGGAAATGAGTGAAAGGCCAGCATAACAAAGGGTTACGATGAACGTGATGGCTACGGATGCAGTGGCCTTTCGGCAGAACCCGCCGAACGAGCTGCAAGTCTCACTCCACGTTATGGCTGTGTCGCCTTTGTATGCTAAGTACACCACTTCTGTAGATATGGCTCCCGCCGCAAGGATGATGTAAGTGAGCAGCTGCGCTAAGCAAGATCAAGCCAAGAAAATTTTCTTTCTGAATAATTTCATCAAGGAAAATAAGGCTATACTATATTATAACTCCTTACAAATTATGCGTCCATGCTCATTTCTTTTCAAATAAATAGAAATTAAAATTTTTATACTTAATTTTATACAAGTGTAAGTTAATTTCGCTCTGAAATTACATCAAATTGTTTATGTCCTATCGATGGAAGTTGAAATCCATCAAATTTTGATCCAAATGGATTCGGTGTAATTAGTTGTTAAATGTCTAAATACAGACGAAATGCCATCCTCGACTCTAGTCTCTAGCTAATTTAATCTCCAAATGCAAACCCCCAATAGAAATAGGGAAGTTAGCATTAAGAAGACGAGTGGGTCTCATGTGAGACCGTCTCACGGATCTTAATCCGTGAGACGGGTCAACCCTACCCATATTCACAATAAAAAGTAATACTCTTAGCATAAAAAGTAATACTTTTTCATGGATTACCCAAATAAGAGATCCGTCTCACAAATATAACCCGTGAGACCGTCTCACACGAGTTTTTGCCTAAGAAGACATATAGAGAACAAAATCGAGTTGCTGATTTCATCGCATCTGAAGCCCTGAAGTATGCTAGAGGAATCAGTACGACTCCCCAAGACAAGCTACAAGAGATTATAAAAGAAGACGAGATTGGAATAGGGTTGTCCTTCTCCCTACTATACAAATAAAAGACTTTCTTTATTTTGATTGAAAAACAATCCTAGTTACAAGATCTAGGGACAAAATGAAGCTCTTAAATCCAATAATTTTGATATATATATATATATATATATATATATATATATATATATATATATATATATATATATATATATAGAATTTACATCTTAATGTAAAATTAATGGATTCCAATCAATTGCAGCCAAACCTGGTCGAGGAGAAAGAAAGCCCACGCCATGGAGAAGTTGGTCTGCCGGGAGACCGCCGCTGCAATAGCCGACAGAAGTGAGTAGCCGGCACAAACCCCACTCGCATGCACCAAATATCTACAATTAAATAAATAAAAGAATATATTTTATCATTTTACGTATTACACATCCCAAACAAAATATATTAATTTTAAAATTTTCAGGAAATTAGGTACCTGAAGGCTCCAAGATCGGAATAAGACAAGGTGCCGTACTCGTTACTCTGTGAATTCTTAAGCATGACAACAAGTGCCACCACACAAAGGACCATCGGAAGAATCCTTAGCAGCGTCTCCACCGTGCGCATGGCGGAGCCGCTTCCATCTACCTCATTCGCACCCATGTCTGCCGGGGAAGAACCTACTGGAATCGCACTCTCTTTGCTCATAATAACTCGAGAAATGGACCTCTTTTCCACAGAAGTATGATTACTGATCGGGAGGATCCAACAACTTTATAAATGCAAATTGGTGAGGTTTGGTGGTGAATTAATTGCGCTTTAATGGAGACTACAGTTTCCCATGTAGATTGATACATGGACAAGTACTCTCCATATATATATATATATATATATATATATATATATATATATATATATATAATCTTGTATGTTTTCATTTACCTCGATTAGGGTTCGGATTTTATCCATTTTGGTAAAAGAGACAAAGTTGTGAGGCGATGCATGCATGAATGCAGTCATATGGATCCATATCTACAACAAATACATACATATACATATTCATATGTATTTTCAAATATATATATATACACACACACATATTATATATATATATAATTAACAAAATGTAATGCCTTGATCTCTTGTATAAACTGTTCTGAAATGTCAAAATTTATTGTCAGAAATTCTATTTCTAATTTTATATACTAGTACCAGTACAAAGTATTATATTTAACTTAGTTTTATTTTTAGTTTGCATAGAAATTATTTTATTATAAATTGTAAATTATTATAAAAAAAAACTGTAGGGCACACACACATTAATTGTACACGACACCTACTAAATATATCTAAAATATTAAATTGATATAGAAAAGAAAGTATTTCTCTGATATACAACTAAAGTTTCTGAAGGTCGGCAGATATATATGTTTCAATTTCAAAAATTAATATATTTTAATATCTATACTATTTACTTTTGTATATTTTTTTTAAAAAAAATTATAATCCCAAGAATATTCTTTATCCACCTAACTCTATATTTTACCTTTATTTTTTCATTATATTTTCTCTTTTTACATTTCAATTTAAAAAATTGATATTTTTATTTTAAAATTTAAAATTACTTCATTCTCCTTTTTTTCTATGGATTACATGCATCGTATATTCGTACGTGTCACATGCCTCCTAGTCTCCTGGATATAATGACGTGTGAGTCTTTTCCATATATATGAAAGCAAAATTTATGTGAGACGATTTCGCGGCTCATATTTCATGAGACGAATATCTTATTTGAGTCATCTATGAAAAAATATTACTTTTATACTAAGAGTATTACTTTTTATTGTGAATATCGGTAGGTACCTCCTCATATATGAGATGATTATGTAACGTGGATTATCCTTTTATGTCATATATTCATGTTCGATATGACATTTGAATGAATATGAGAAAGAGACATATTCATCTATTTTTGCAAGAATAGAGTCATTCGCACTTCTCATTCTTATATTCTTTGAAAATATTTCTTTTATTTAATTTGCCTAATCTAAACCTGCATCATCATCTTAATAATAATAATAATAATAATAATAATAATAATAATAATAATAATAATAATAATAATAATAATAATAATAATAATAATAATAATAATAATAATAATAATAAATATTTTTGAGTTGCTAGCTGTTATTTTGAACTTTTAGTTAAAAAAAAAACTATTATTAAATTAATTTCAATATATCAATTATGACTTTATTTTAGAGTTGGTTAAAATACAATTAATTGATCAAATCAATTAATTGCTCGATCGAATCTAATTATGATTAATAAATCAACGATCAATGTGTAAAAACAAGGATTACATTGATTCATCCAGTTTGACTTCACTTACTTGTCTTTTAGTTGAAGGGATCCGAAAAAAACATTCTGATCTTCTAAAGTTACGGAGGAAATTTCTTCTTTTCTATGCATACATATATATTAGGTTAAATATTTCCATTTTATTTTTTAGTTTTTTTTTGTAAATAACTAATATTTAATAAATTTAATTAAAATTGGTCGGAAACAGAAGTAATTCAAGAATGTTCATTTATATTCTCAGTTGAATAGTTTGCTTCAATTGATCAAGTGCTCACGCCTCTCCCAATAGTCAATATATATGATTTTTGAGAAAGAATTAATGATGATAACTGCTATGCATGCCTATTTGGCATTATTGCTACAATAATTCAATTTGAGAATTTTGGATGCCAGACTAGTTAATGAGAAGGAATTCTTTTGTGGTAAATTAGGGGAAAATTGAAATTTTTATTCTTTATATTATATATATATATATATAAATATATATATATATATATATATATATATTATTCTTTTGTGGTAAATTAGGGGAAAATTGAAATTTTTATTCTTTATATTATATATATATATTCTTTATATTATATATATATATTCTTTATATATATATATAAATATATTCTTTATATATATATATATATATATATATTCTTTATATATATATATATTCTTTATATATATATATAGCGACGGATAATATAATTTTTTCCATATTTATATATAGTCAATAGGGTGTGTTTTGCATTTGAACAAGTATGACATTTGATAATGATGGCCTCCGGACAACTTATTTTCATATCACAACCAACTACACCTCTGTACCGTCCATAATTTTACAGTTAAGATTTTGTTTAATTTTCAAAATCATTTGAATAATGCTAAAGTACAACTAAAATATGTACATCATATATATAATAATTATATTATAAAATTTTGTTAAATAATTATATTATAAAATTTTGTTATTATATCGTGAGATTTTATTACTATCTCACGAAATTTTGTAGTGAATTTATAATGAGATTTTGATAAATAAAATTTTTGTATTGAATTTTTTGTGTTATAAGAATTGTTGTACAAATTTGGTTGTACATGTAGCATTACTCAAATTATATATATATATATATATATGTATATATACGTATATATATATTCGAAATTGTCTTAATTTTATTTTAAATTCTTGTTTTCGTAAATTACGGGGGTGAGAGAAATTAATAGAGAAGTCTTACAAGATTTTACTTAAGGAAACGATTTTGTATTAATTATGTCAAAGATATGTTTCTAAATATTATAAGTCACTCGAGAATTTCTCCTTTGGGTATTTTATGTTAATTACTCTCTCTTCGTTAGCTAAAGAACATACTACCGAACATGTTGAATATTGCAAAGGACACCACCACCACTTTGAAGAAGAAAACCACCCAAGGTCGGAAGAAGATTGAAATAAAGAAAATCGAGAACCTGAGCAACCGGCAAGTGACCTTCTCCAAGCGGCGCGTGGGGTTGTTCAAGAAAGCGAGCGAACTCTGCATCCTTAGCGGGGCCGAAGTAGCCATCATTGTCCACTCGCTAGGGAAGCGTGTATTCACGTTCGGACATCCCACGAAGGATGCCGTGATCGACCGCTTCCTGAAAGACATATCGGAGCCCGGAAGCCGTGGCGACTGTCGGGAGAACTGCGCCTCCACGGCAAAGGTAAGGGATTTTAACAAGCATTATTTGGACATGTGCAAGGAGCTGGATGCCGAGAAGAATAGGAAGGAGATGATCGAGGCGGAGGAGAGGGCGGCAGAGGGTTATGGGTACAATGTGAGAGGAGGTTTCTGGTGGGACGAGCAAGTAGATTCCATGGATGTGGAGGAGTTGGAGCAGTACATGGCAGCTCTAGGGGAGTTGATCAATAATGTTACGATGAGAGCCAATGATTTGATGCACGCACAGAGTTCCAGTTCTCTGTCAGGGCTTCCGCCGCTGCCCGTGCCGATCACTACCTTTGAAGGTGTTTCAAATCTGGACGTGGAAGGGTGCACGACGTTTGACGAGGCCGCTGCGATGTTGAACCAGAATCCGGCTAATGGTGGTTTCAATTATAGTGGTAATAATAATAGTTGCATGTTGCCGAATTTTGGGTGTTTTGGATGGGGATGTTAATGAGCCATTCAAACATAAATTCGATAGAAGACCGTTTGAATATTTTTTTAATGAGTTTTATTAAGATAAAACAATAAAGTTCCAAGTTTTATAATATTTAGTTCGTTAGTTCTTGAATATTTTTGTCGGTGATGAAAAATTTATAGTTTTGCTATTTGATTTATAAAAAAGATAATTGTAATTTAAATTTATATTTATTACACTAATTTATGTTCAATCAATGTTCGAATAAGATCGTGAGTCATAAATATATTTATTAAATAAATATCAAACTCGGCTTGATTATTAACGAGTCAAGCTCAAATATTCAAAAATTCAACTCAAATCTTCATCCTTAAATTTGGACAAGGGATGGGTGAATTCCCAAAGTTTCGAATTAAAATTCCGAAAGTTTCGGATTGGTTGATGTTATAATTTCGTTTACAGGCCAGGGGTAGTTTCTTATGGTGGTACATGTTAAAAATCTAACAAGCTAACACTTTTATTTTTATGAGGTGGAAATATTTTCTACGGGTTTAATTTGAGCAGGCTCGTAATTATTATTGAATTTAATTAAACTCTTATTACACTTCCAATCAATAGATTAATAGAAATTCATATGGCTTAGAACGCAAATAGGAATTCCATAATCATGTCTAAATTTGATTGCTTTAAATCTTTGGGGGCGCGGGTTCGTTGCAATAAATTTTGAATCAGTCGCTTATTTGTTTATTTTTCCTAATTAATTAATTAAAGACAATTTAAATTTGAAGTAAAAATATAAAGAAAATATTGATTTAATGCCATATTTAATGTGATGACGGATAAAAAGTTATTTTATTTTATTTATTTATGATTTGATTAGAAATAGATTTGGAGAGATTTCTTTGTCGAACATATAGAAGGAAACAGTTCACCGAATCTTAAAATAGATCAACCTTTTTTATGGTCCACAAAACTTTGATGTATTAATACAAAACAAACTACTCTTGTCTATACATTGGTGTTTAGTCAATTTCTTACGTCTACTATATATACAATAAAAATTATACATATGATTACCTCTCTCGCATTTGATTATAATAACGTATATTTGTTATTCAATTTAACTCTTAAGAAATAAAAATAACCGTGTTTTATTTATTACATTGTTATTTGTTTATATTTTTATTTAATATTCTAAAGTGTTGTTAAACTTTCATATTTCATAATTATAAAAATTAATCTTATTAAATCATATTTAATTTTGTAAAATGTCATATATAACTAAATTTGAGAAACAAAAAATATTCAAAGTTCTTGCAATGATTCTGCAACGGTTTTCATTTGAACCGTCACCGCCTTATTCACCATTCCCCCTTTTCGGTTCTTACGCTGAAACCAATGCTTGGTGCTACAGAACCCTTTATTTTTTGGTGACATCATTATCTTTTGATACAGTCTTTCGTAACAAGCCACTTATTTTTCATGATCACCCACCATTAAAGAGAGGAAAAAAAACATATTTTTTGAGGTATTTTTTATGCCATAGTAAAGAGCTGCAAATAAGAGATACAATTACATGATATTATTGGTTCTTCATGACATTGTACAATCAATGCACAACAAGAATTTGAATTTCATTGTCACGTATATGCCATTGTCTAAAAATGGCCAAAATAAAGTGTAACATCAGCTACAGAAATTACTCAAATATATATTACCTGTAAAATCTGCTGTTTCTTTTGATGCCACTTCAGCCAAAAAACCATCTGCAATGGCATTGACTTTGCCCCAAACGCCTTTTCCATTAAGAGATTCATTTAACTCGATCAAGAATCAACCATATGTCTGCATATACCCATCATTTTATTCGTTCCAAGTTAAATTTCACCATTTGTTCTAGTGCCATCTTGAAGGAACTAGAGGGTAGGCATTGAAGATTTCGAACAGCTTCAATAGCTTTCTTTCTTGCCAAATCTTGTGCCCTTTCAATCCCACCACAGTTCTTAACAATATCAACGGCCTCTTCAAGAGAACCACTCTCGGAAAATTCGGATTCGATTATATCTCTCAGTTTTGTTTCTTTCTCCAATGCAAAGATCACGGGTGCTGTCAGATTTCCCTTGGCCAAATCACTTCCAGCAGGTTTACCAAGTTGCTCTGCTGATTGAGTAAAGTCTAATATATCATCCACAATTTGGAACGACAGCCCCAAGTTCTTCCCATACTGGTACATCTGCTCAATTAAATCAGCACCCACTCCACTGAATATGGCGGCTCCTTTAGTGCTAGCAGCAATCAAGGAGGCTGTTTTGTAGTAACTCTTGATTAGATATTCGTCAAGTTCAACTTCACAGTCGAACAAACCGGATGCCTGCTTTATTTCACCGCTAGCAAAATCTTTAATAACCTGCAACACAATTCATCAAGCGAATCTGTATGTAAAATTATCTCAATTCTCAAAAATATATCAATTAGGGCCTTCAGGCCTCCCATTTGGGACTGTCTGCCATGTAATCATAGATAATCATACTATTTTTTTCCTCTATTTGCCTAAAAATTCTGACTTCGAGAGAAAAGTTTTAAATTTAGGATAGCATTTTGCATACCTGGCTGATAAGCTTTATGACTTCAAGATTTTCAAGGTTCGCCAAGTACCATGACGATTGTGCAAACATGAAATCTCCAGCCAATACAGCTGTTCTTGTACCGTAAAGTTGATGGACGGTTTTTTTCCCTGCAAAGGAATCAGCATATCGGAAGCATTCAAAGAACTTGAAATAATTCAGTGACGAGTGTTCTAATACAGAACTTGTAAAATGAAATATATCTGCCAAAGTAATGCATATATGATCTGTGATTTAATGAAGAGATATGCCACAAACAAGAATTTTCTCAAGGTGTTGGACTTAGCAAGCTAACCTCTCCGCAGGTCACTTTCGTCTAATACATCGTCGTGTATCAAACTTGCTGTGTGGATCATTTCAATAATTTCTGCCAGCCTTCTATGTTCTTTGGTGAGATCCCTGAGTCATTAATGGTAAGCTATAAGTGTGTCGAATATAGTTTTGCCATAAACTGGTTGAATTGGATGCCAGATTGTGCTTACTTCAAACCAGCAATCTCCGCAGTTGCTCTAGACACAAGGAAAGTTAAAGCCGGTCTCATCCTTTTGCCACCAGCTCCAAAGATTTGCTCAGCAGCAGACATCAGAACTGGATTTTCTGCACCAACGATCTAAAAGTGACTCTTGTCAGAAGAAAAAACCATCGATAATGGGGATGGATGGCTGAAAAGTTGAATTTGACACACGATTTCCACACCAACAACCTTGTTGACAAATCTTAGCATTATTTACACAACTCATCCGATGATGAGTAGTTGATCTCATATTCACCATTTAATGTGGATATACAATGGTACACGTTCATACATGTTAAACCGTTGTGGTCTGAACTTTGAAGGGTAACATTATAGCGGATGGATATATAGGAAAATATAATTAAGGAGAAAAATGCACTCAAAGACATTGCAACGGCAAGTTGGTTCATGAAGGCAAACCCCATCCTCTACACTTAAGAATGAAAAACATACAAAGAGGGAAATCAAACATTAACTCTGAGATACATTTCTAAGCAAAGGAAACCATTAAAGTGAAGTTGACAATCCAAAAAGAATGATATGAGAATTCTATGAACAATTTCATCAAGTCACAGATATCCAAGTTCGAAAACTCATAATCACCATATGTAGATCCAATATATACCAGTAAATTCCATCTTTCAACAGTAATAACAAGGTTAACCACCTTGAAGAACTAATTGATCTCATTACCACGTTAGCAACAGTACGAACTACAAACTGAACCTTCCAAAGCATACCAATCATGAAACTTACTGATTGAAGATTTTTGTTCAGCGTCTGCAAGTCATCGGCCACCACTTCAAATAAATCCGATATTGAAGAAAGCTTTGTTAACTCTTTAGTCAAATCCAGTACGGGCGGAGGGCCAGCAGCGATCTCTGAAACGGTAAAGAACAATCACAACATAGAAGTTTTTAGAACTCTAAAATGCCAATAGAAACTCATCCATCAACACCAGAAGCAGCAAATGAAATATTATCACCGTTGAGAAAAACTTCTGGAGTCTTGGTTGAAAACACGGAACATGGACCAATTTCACGCCTGTGGCACAACGATTTCCGAGCTTTGCATCCATCGACGTTCCGTAGCAGACCCTTGGAGCAATTTCTTACAGAAAAGCGATCAAAAGAGGCATTGGAAGAGCAGCCGCATGCCACAAAATCCAACCTTGTTCTCCCAAACTCAAGATTATGACAAGTAATGGACAACATCATCAGACTAATATGATTTAACTGAAAAGCCACCGAATTTCCTCTAAAATCAAGAACGCTATTTCAGAAACTTTCCAAGTCCCTCGTTTCATGAACACCGAGGGAAAAAATCAACACTTCAACATTAATAAAAAGCGAATCTTTACACAAAACCGAATTCTCCAACTCAAAATGTCAATTGGGTGTTCAGTATATAACCTTCCTCTCTTTTTGCGCACAAGAGTAACGGAAGTTTAACTACAACCCAAGCCGATGTTTTTCAATCTTTATTGTGCACAAGCATCGAAATATAAGTGGAGCAAGAAATACCACACATACACGAAGTTCCAATATTTTGCATCACACAAAGGGCATCGAGTTTTGTCCTAAATAGAAATACTTAAATACCTAAAGTGAATGAAAAGAGGCGGTGGGAGCGGGACAGTGACGTTTCAAGACACTTTGATCGTATTCCGAACGGGCAGAGAAAATTGAGAGGCAATGAATGAAACTACGAAGCACCAGAGATACGAGACCTTATCCCGCAACCAACAGCCTTTAGTGAGTCAAGCAGAGGCTTCGCTGAGTTGGTGGTCCGTATTCAGCGGTGTGCGCATTTGACAACCAGGATATGCTATTACTGATAATACGAAGAAATCTTGGATTAGCCACGTGTGTGATAACTATTGGTTTATTTGAGAATTATATATTTCATTTGTCAGCCAATACAATAAATCATCAAAGCCAAATACTTAATTTCAAGTTGACTTAAAGAACAAAATCCTTGAGAAAAACCGTAGTTCTTCCTTTTTAATTTGGTGCAAAGATATATCCATATAAGATGTTTCTTTTTTTAAAAAAAAAAAATCATGTAGCACGAATTTTTTTAAGATAAAATCATCATGTGGAAGTGGAGTCCAATATCTTGTTTTACAAAAGACCCTGTTCCTGAAGGACATGAATCAACAGAAGCAAAATGTCCTCTCAACACAGTTCTTGCGTGCTTGGCCAAAATGTGTGCCACCTGATTATGATCAGTATGCAAGAAATGCTTGAAATCCAGCACATATCTTGGCGTATAGAATCAATGGTGCTTCCATGGATAGTGGTAATGAACTGTGCATCAGTATCTAGAACGCATTTTGTCCATCGATTACGAATAATTGCCAGCAAGAGGCCTTCTCTAATAATTCAGCAACGGAGAAAAATAGTGCCATCACCATTGAAGATTAATAGTTCCCAAGGAGATCTAAATATGAAATTCTATTAGCCCTTAGCATTAGAAAAATAATAAATTTAGGAGATTTAGAGATTGTTTGAATCCTTTTTCATATAATCTTATATATTTACTTGATTGTAAAAGCAGACTCAACCTTCCTCTGAAAAGGTGGATTTATTTATATAGAAATTTAAAAATCAAAAGAAATTTTATTTTCAGAAAAATATTGATGTAGAAGATATATATATCCATGCCGCAGCATATTCTTATTAGTATATTTCAAAATTCCATGATTAATTGTTCTTTGTTGGCTGCTCGAAAGATATGCGAAATGATGCGATCCAGGCGAAATAGATGAGCAGGGTCGGGTGCTCCACCGGATCGAATCAAGTATTTGTAGTGTTGTTTAGGAAAATGAACAAGGTATATGGCTTCAGTCTTGACCTGCAAACAAGAAGATGAACTCGTGAATGGGCGCCGGAGGGGTGTCCGACGTGACCACTCCGATGCTTAAATCAGCAGGCAAAGAAGAAATTAAGCAATATATATGCGAATATATGTGAACAATACTTTTTAGTTCAAAGAGTCTCTCCTTTAAATGAATTTAATACCGGCTATTTATAGGGGAGGAATGGGTAGTTACCTCGATTTCCGTGACATCTACTAAGTCGGTTTACCATCCTAGCTTCTGATGACTTCTCGGACACTCCAAGCCCAATTTGCTCTGGCAGATTAGATGGCATGTAATGATTATACTCAAGTGTGGCTCACTTGTCGAGGTAACGCTATTTTCGAGGTTGCCAAAGTGGATATGCAACTGGGAAACACTACCCGGTCAGGGGAGAAGCACCCGACCAACTCTATGAGGGCCCGGGTAAATAATAAAGAATTGCGTACAACACCAATCCATCCGGGAAGAGGAGTTATACCATCCGGGAAGAGGAGTTATACCCGGATACTCCTGAAATCGACCCTGACTATGACCCGGATCCTACTAGGGGTATCACCACCCATCCCTAAAATAGTCGGGCTAGAGCTTGACTCGCTGTCCCGATTTGATCCTTTCTGCACTCTTTGCAATTGTGAACAAATATTTAAACAAGGGAACTTTTGGAGTGTCTCGTATTCCATATCCTTGACTCCTCGATGTCTGATAATCACTATTCTCGAGAGAATCGATCGAATACATTAATGAGGATGCTACTGAAAATTGCTCGTTTTTCAAGGTAATGATGAGTCTATACTCTCAATAACTGCACACGTCTCTTCACTTGTACGCACGATTTCCTAAGCGTCCTGCGATCGTCCGATTAAATTTGAATCGAAGGTAGAGATGAACGCTCTACCCTATAAATAGAGACCTGGCTTATCCTTCCATCTTATCAATGCAATGGCAAGCTCAAGCAATTCGAAAGCTCCTGATATGGCGGGGGAATTTATGCGTGCGGCCACAGAGAGACGGAAGACTGATTTGGAAGACGAAGTTTTCCACAAAATACTCCTATTTTGAGAAAAATTGTACGAGCTGGAATCTTCTCAGTACGCAGAAGGGGCTCCTGCTCCTGAGAACGTGGCTCGTATGCAGAAGTATCGTGAACGTCTTTGTGTTGCGGAGTATGTGGACATATTTACTCACCATGGTGTCTACGCACTAATGCTAGAAAAGGAGTTGAAGATCCTGGAAGACATAGCCGGGTCAGATAGCTTTGGCAAGACCGCTACCGGAGATCTCAGCGGTTGGCTGCACAAATGGAGGGTTGTTGTAGAGGATGAACATCTCCGTGTAATTCGTGCTCATTTTTAATAATGAAATGTCCTTTTGTTTTCGTTCTAGCATTTATCAGTTTGTTATGTTGAGATCTCGAGTTTGTAGTTCGAGAGAAAGAATAAACAGGGACCAAGAATCCCCCGGTCTGCTGACGTGGTGCCATAATAATATGAGATTTATTGAAATCCTGCCAAACAAAAACGTTCCGTATTTCGAGGCACCTCCGATTTGACGTTTTGATAACTGTTCAGATCCTTTCGTCTGCTCCGCGCACTTTACGAGGGACATCCTGACCATACACCTGTCCAAATCTGATGGCTATGATCAACTCTTGCCTTTGAATAATAAAGGAGACGCTTCGCATGGCTGAGACTCTTGGATTTCCCCCACATTTAAGGACGTTTGCCTATAAGTAAGAGGGTGAACACAAAAAACAATTTCCCATTTTACCATGTCGAGTTCAGGCGGTTCCAGTGCTTGCAGCAGCACACACGTCTTGGTGACCCCGGCAATGCGTCCTCATCTAGAGGAGCTAAAGAGAGGCATCGAGGAGAGCGTGTGGAGGAAAGTTATGACCGTACGAGATAAGGCCCACGATCTGGATTTTTCCTACCGCAACAGTCTCGTTCTTACTCGAGCACAAAGAGCAAGAGCGAGGAAGTATATCCGAGAATTTGCAGTGGCCCGGATTACAGACCTGGTTAATGACCAGGTTCTACTACACATGATGCTGCGGAAAGAATGGCATGCGCTAACCAAGATAATGCACAATGAAACCTTTGTCAATCTTCGAATCCACGAGCTGACTAACTGGATAACAGAATGGCGAGATTCTGTGTCTGTTGTAATGGATGACATAATTGCTCGCCGCTTCTTTATGTAATGAGAAATTTATTGCTTTTTATTGCTTTATTGCCTCTTTTCCAGAAAATCTATATAAATTTACGTGCGTCGCAACAATAGATGCTCAACCAATCGTAATAATTCGAATTATAAAACTGAAAACGTCTCCGCGATATACCTGTCTGGGAATCTATTCCGGGGTGCGATATCCTTCTTCCTGGACTAAAAACACAATCCCGGGTAATTAAATTTCCGGGCTATCGAACAAGTTGTCGGGGGCCTCGCCTTTTACTTCGCGCATTTTGCTTGTGTACTTCCCTCAAATTTACGTGTTTCCAAGTAAAAACCGGGATTTAAAATCTCCCCGGTTTAACATAACATATAACATATCGAGGCCTCAAACCTCCCGATTTATAAAATAACATGCCGGGGCCTTAAACCTCCCGGGCTCCCAAATAACATGCCGGGGCCTTAAACCCCCGGGCTACCAAAAACTGGGTAATTCAAAAGGTACCGTGATAGTACGTACCTTTCTTGCTTCAACGGTTATCAACGTTTCGAATTTCGAGGCGTTGATAAGTCTGACACCATAATGATTACGCGTGTCCTTACCGATTCCCAAGGATCATCTCGTCCATCCGATCAGATGCAAATCAAGGGTAGAGATCGAGTCCTTCTCCTTATAAGTAGCGCCTAAATTATTTTGAAAATATCACTTTCAAATTCGAATCTCCGGCGAAGCCCTGCTTAAATTGCTCCTCGAAGCTCTTCCGTGCAAAAAATCACCCACTTCCGAAGCTCCTCTTCAAAACCTGTAAGTTCTCTATTTTTATCATGTCAAACTCTACTTCTTCAACGTCGGGAGCCAATGCGCGAGGCTCTCCTAGCGACGAATCTGCTGCGTTACGCTCCGATGCTTCTCAATCTCCCCCACCCCAACGCTCTGTCACCCAACCTGCTAAGAGACCAGTAGCCTCTTTAATTAAACCATCTTCTTCTAAACCCTCCATTCCTAATTCCTCCCGAACTCTTGCCCAAAGGAAAGGTAAGGGCAAAACTCGGGCCGTGAGCCCTCCTCCTGTCGAGGCCCCTGGATTTCCCTGGTTCTCCTCTTTGAGTAGCACCCTGCGCCCAGGGGCGGATGAAGAACTTAGGACCTTGGGTAGTATTCCTTCCAATCTTTCTATTTTAATACCCGAGTCCTCTGATAGGGCAAAAAACCCCCCTCAAGGGTACACTACTTTTTTCCGGGACCAAATTAAGAATGGTCTTAGATTTCCGATTCACCCCTTTTTCATTGCAGTTGCCAAATTTTTTGGCGTACCCATTAACCAATTTCACCCTAATTCTTTTAGGATAATGGCTGCCACTTATGTCCTCTTTAACATGAATAATTTTCTTATTAACCCCCTCATTCTTCACTATTACTTTTCTTGCCGGTTTGGGGATAATGCCTTTTCCCTGACTGCCCGGCATAACTGCTCGCTTCCTTGATGATATTCCCTCTTCTCAAAAAGGGTGGAAAGGAAGATACTTTTTTATTCGACTTCCGGGAGATCTTCCCTGCTTGTCTGGCTTTCTCTCTTCTCTGCCTACACAACCTTCGCTTCCCGGCACCTATAAATTTGAAGAACCCTTCATCGTGAGCCAGGATTTGGTGGAAGGGCGCAAATACTCATCTTCCACATTAATTTCTGATGATAATTTGATCACATATGGGTTGAGTCCCCGGGGTGAGGATCCCGAAGATCGCATGATTGATGAGGTGGCGGGCTCGGGCCCTCAACCCGGTAAGTTCACCCTTCTTTCTTGCCACCCCCTCCCTTGTTCTTTCCTTGATTTACTCAACACTTACTTCTCCTCTGTCCAGATAACTCCGAGATGCAAGCAGCTTTCGCTAAAAGACGGGCAGTCGAAAAGGCGGCCCGGGAAAAGGAACTCGCAACAAACCGGGCAATGGCCGAAGCAGAAAAACAACGTGCTATGGAGGAAACGCCCCGGGGAATCGAAATTACTCGAGAGAATCCTTCCCGGGATGATACTCCTCGGGTAGTGGTTGAGACCTCACAGGAGGCCGAAGATCTGGTTCCTCTTAGTAAAAGGCAAAGGATCTTGGCTGTCGAGCCCGAACTGATTATCTTGGATAATCCTCCTGCAGGTGATCAGGGTCCTTCTGGTTCCCACGAATCCCTTCCTCCTCCGCAGTTCAAGGAAGCCTCCAGCTCCGAATTTCCTTCGACTAACATTTTTTTCGAAGGGCCTACTTCTAGTGGCGCGAAACGCTTTAAGCAGATGCTCAGTCTTTCTGAGGCGGCCTTTCTAAAAAGTGTTCCGGCCTGCAATAGATTTCTGGAAGGATCGAATCGCCTCTATTCCGTAAGTTTTTCTCCTTATTACACTTATATTTTGACACATTCTTTATGACTTTTGCTCTTTGTTTTTGCTCAGGCTGCTCAAATGATAATGTCTGCTTTTGAGGAGGTGGCTGCAGTAGCCACCAAGACAAATAGGCAAGCCCGGGCGGCTCAAGAAATTCATGATCAACTTCGAGAAGATATTGCCCGGGCTACCAAGCTGCATGAGGAGAAAGTCACCGGTCTCCTGGCCTCCCTGGAAATGGCCAACCAGCATTTGGCTTCCGCTCAGCGTGCTCGGGATGAAAGTTTAATCCGAGAAGAGGCCTCTCAAAGGCAGATTGCTTTCTTGGAATCCCGGACCCGCTACCTTGAGGAAGAAGCTACTTGCCAACAACATCGAGTCGTGGCTGCTGAGGATAAGCTTAAATCCTTACAGCTTACTCAAGAGGAATGGAAGACTATTTTCCTTCAATCCTCAGATTTCCAAGCGGCTGTTGAAGATAGATCATACAACTACTTCAAAGTCGGTTTTGAGAAATGCCGGGAACAGTTTGAAGAGGAAAACTTAATCCCGGCTAACAAAGAAGGCTTCCCGGATATTGACAAAGCCATTAACTCCCTTCCTAAAGATGGTGATGCTGACCAAGAGGCTGGGGAGTCCGGGGATCAAACTGCACCTTTAGAGTAGGATTGTTTACCTTCTCTCTTTTTTCTTTGTAATTTCCGGCCTTCGAGCCCTTTAATGAAGAACTTTCTTTTCTTCCTTGTGACTAAATGATATGTGAAATACATATGTATTCCCAGACCCGGTCCTCATGGTCATTTGGGCTTTTTAAGAGCCAAAGTGCGGAGCCTTGGGCCGGGGAGCATGTCCCGGGACTTGGAATGGTCGAGGTGTGTAGCCCCGAGCCAGGGTGTAGTGCCCTGGGCTTTTAAGAACCAAGGTGCGGAGCCTTGGGCCGGGGAGCATGTCCCGGGACTTGGAATGGTCGAGGTGTGTAGCCCCGAGCCAGGGTGTAGTGCCCTGGGCTTTTAAGAACCAAGGTGCGGAGCCTTGGGCCGGGGAGCATGTCCCGGGACTTGGAATGGTCGAGGTGTGTAGCCCCGAGCCAGGGTGTAGTGCCCTGGGCTTTTAAGAACCAAGGTGCGGAGCCTTGGCCGGGAGCATGTCCCGGGACCTGGAATGGTCGAGGTGTGTAGCCACGAGCCAGGGTGTAGGCCTGGGCTTTTAAGAACCAAGGTGCGGAGCCTTGGGCCGGGGAGCATGTCCCGGGACTTGGAATGGTCGAGGTGTGTAGCCCCGAGCCAGGGTGTAGTGCCCTGGGCTTTTAAGAACCAAGGTGCGGAGCCTTGGGCCGGGGAGCATGTCCCGGGACTTGGAATGGTCGAGGTGTATAGCCCCGAGCCAGGGTGTAGTGCCCTGGGCTTTTAAGAACCAAGGTGCGGAGCCTTGGGCCGGGGAGCATGTCCCGGGACTTGGAATGGTTCGAGGTGTTTAGCCCGAGCCAGGTGTAGTGCCCTGGGCTTTTAAGATTAGTACTCGTCGAACTTAAGATGCAAGAAATAATAGAACACTTCCGAGAAAAATATATCTTCCATTATATCTTCAATCAATACACCCATTTAAGCATAATACTGTTTTAAATTAAATACATTCCAAGGTCTCTTGAGGGAACGCCCTTGTGCATCTTCTAAATAGAAAGATCCCGAACTGACTTTTCGAGTAATCTTGTAAGGTCCTTCCCACCTGGCTTCTAACTTTCCGACTTCCCCAGCAGGATTGGCCTTTTTCATGACAAGATATCCTATTTGGAAATTTCGGATCCGGACCCTTTTGTTATATGATTTCATAATCCGATTCTTATATGCTTCCATTCGGATGCATGCTCGATCTCTCTTTTCTTCTATCAGATCCAATTCCATAGCCCTGGCCTGATCATTGCTGCTTGGGTAAGCTTCTACCCGAGAAGAAGTCATTCCGATCTCTACGGGAAGGACTGCCTCAGAACCATACACTAAGCTGAAAGGAGTTTCTTGAGTAGGTGCCCGGGGAGTAGTCCGATAAGCCCAGAGAACACTAGGCAATTCTTCCACCCAATCTTTTCCTTTACCTTGTAATCTGGTCTTTAGTGCTTGCACAATGATTCTATTGACAACCTCTGTTTGACCGTTAGCTTGTGGATATGCAACAGAGGTAAAAGATTGAATAATCTTCATTTCCTGGCACCACAACATAATTTCTTTGCCCTGGAATTGTCTGCCATTGTCCGAGATTAGTCTTCTGGGCACCCCAAATCGGCATACAATATTCTTCCACAGAAATTTCAACACTTCCTGCTCGGTAATTCGGGCTAAGGGCTCGGCTTCAACCCACTTGGAAAAGTAATCCACTGCTACTAATAAAAATTTCTTCTGAGCCCGAGCAGTTGGGAAGGGACCCACAATATCCATACCCCATTGATCGAAAGGGCAAGATGCCCAGATGGGCTTCATGAGAGTGGCCGGGCTGTGCTTAAAATTTGCGTGATGTTGACAGCTCTGACAAGCTTGAACTATCCGGGTGGCATCTCGGTTAAGAGTTGGCCACCAAAACCCGGCAAGCATGGTTTTTCGAGCTAGAGACATTCCTCCAAGGTGCTCTGCGCAGCATCCTTCATGAATCTCCCGGAGTACATAATCTACCTCCTCTTCAGGTAAGCATTTTAAGAGAGGCCCCTGGAATGATCTTTTATACAAGATTGAGTTTAAGAAAACAAACTTGGAAGCCTGTCTCTTAATCTTCTGGGCTTGACCTCTGTCCTCGGGTAGTGCACCCTTTTCAATAAATCTGATTAAGGGCGTCATCCAAGAGTTTTCTGGATCGGGGGCTCTTCCTTCGTCGGTCGAGAGGATCAAACGGGAGACGTGCAACACTTCTCGGGTACTTACTTCACTTAGGGAGGCAGCCATTTTTGCCAGAATATCCGCCTCGCTGTTCTCCTCTCGGGGTATCTGTTCGATACTCCAATCCGAAAAGCCCTCCGCTCGTGTTTTGATAAGCTGTAAATATTTCAGCATCCTGTCATCTTTGGCTTCGTAGACACCCCTTATCTGCTGAGTGACAAGCTGTGAATCAGAATATATAATTATTCGGGAAGCCCCGACTTCCCGAGCAGCTCGAATTCCAGCTAGCACAGCCTCGTACTCGGCCTCATTATTAGTTACTCGGGAATCAATCCTTATTGCCAATTTGATTTTTTCTCCCGGGGGAGATATCATCACGACTCCTACTCCGCACCCTGCCAGGCTAGACGCCCCATCTACAAAAACTCTCCACACTTCCTCTTCACTGGGCTGGATCATCTCAGACAAGAAGTCTGACAAAGCTTGTGCCTTGATAGCCACTCGTGGTTTATATTCGATATCGTACTCCCCCAATTCCACAGTCCACTTAATCATTCGCCCAGATACCTCAGCATGAGTCATGATTTTACCAAGAGGGCTGTTGGTAAGAACCACTATTTGATGTGATAAGAAGTACGGTCTTAGCTTCCGGGAAGTTACGATTAAAGCCAATGCAATCTTCTCTACCTCTGTATACCGGAGTTCGGGCCCTCTTAGAGCGTGGCTGACGTAATAAATAGGCTTCTGATCAGAGCCTTCCTCTTTGATCAACACTGAACTGACAGCATGCTCTGTAGAGGATAAATATAGGAATAATTTTTCCCCGGGCTCGGGCTTTACTAATACCGGGAGCTCTGCAAGATGGGCTTTCAAGTCCTGGAAGGCTTGTTCACATTTATCGTTCCACCCGAATTGCTGGGCCTTTCTCAAGATTTGAAAGAAAGGATAACTTCGGTGTGCTGATCGGGATATAAATCGAGAAAGGGAAGCAATCCTTCCTGTCAGTTTTTGTACTTCTTTTACAGATTGGGGGGAAGGCATACATAAGACAGACTTCACCTTCTCTGGATTTACCTCAATTCCCCGATCTGTGACCATGAATCCCAAGAATTTGCCACTCTTTACGCCAAAAATACATTTGGCCGGGTTAAGCTTGATCCCATATTGTATGAGGGTGGCAAAAGTTTCCTCCAGATCATCAATAAAAGTAGTGACCTCCCGGGTCTTGCTTAAGATATCATCCACATAGACCTCTACGTTCCGCCCCAGCTGCTTCTCGAATACTTTATCCATAAGACGCTGATAGGTGGCCCCTGCATTTTTCAACCCGAAAGGCATTACAACATAACAAAATGTACCTCCCGAGGTGACGAAACTGGCCTTATCTTGATCTTTTTTGGCCAGGGGAATTTGATGATACCCCTGGTACGCATCCATAAAGCTCAGCAGCTCATAACCAGAAGTGGAATCTACCAGCTGGTCAATCCGGGGCAGTGGATAATGATCTTTGGGGCATGCTTTGTTTAGATCACGAAAATCTACGCACATGCGCCATTTGCCAGTGGATTTAGGTACTAAAACCACATTGGAAAGCCACGTAGGGAATTGAATCTCCCGAATGTGCCCTGCCTTCAGGAGTTCCTTTATTTGTTCGGATATGACCCTGTCCTTTTCAGGACCAAAATGCCTCTTTTTTTGCTTCACGGGGTGAGATCCCGGGATGATGTTCAAATGATGCTCCGATATAAGGGGAGAAATCCCCGTAAGCTCCTGCTGGGACCAGGCAAATACATGAATGTTAGTTTTTAAACACTTAATTAAACTTACCCGGGTGGTCATGCTGAGATCCCGAGCCACCCGGATTTGCTGTCCCGGTCCCACTTCCACCGCCTCCTGCTCTTCTTCTGCCACAAAGTGGATCTCCCCTTCCTCCACTATTCTTTCTCCTGTCCTAACTCTCTTCCCCTCCCTCTTAAATCTGCTCCGATCCGCCCGGACCGCTTCTACATAACACTTTCGAGAAGAGGGTTGATCTCCCCGAACTTCTCCTACCCTTGCTCCCACAGGAAATTTTATTTTCTGGTGGTAGGTAGACGCTATAGCCCTTAACTCATTCATAGCCGGCCTCCCCAGGATAATGTTATATGATGACGGGGAGTTCACCACAGTGAAAGAAGTCATCACTGTTTTCTTTAGATCGTGAGAGCCCAGAGTCAGCGGCAAAATAATCTCCCCCTCTGGATAAACCATGTGTCCGGCGAAACCAAAAAGAGCAGTTTCCACTGTTTCCAGGTGATAGCCCTGTAAATCCATCTGCTCAAAAGCATCTTGGAAAATTACATTCACAGAACTGCCTGAATCTACGAAAACCCGCAGAATGTCATAATTCGCCACCCGGGCTTGGATCACCAAGGCATCGTTGTGGGGTAGATTCACCCCTTTCAGGTCTTCCGGGCCGAAACTGATGACTGCCTCATTGCCCCTCATTCCTTCCACCTCCAAGCACTCTTTCCTACTTCTTGACTTCCTTGCCCGATTGGAGTCTCCGTCAGTAGAGCCTCCGGATATCATTTTAATTGTCCCTACAACGGGGGGTGACTTCTTTCTCTGCTCAGGTTCAGGCCCCCTTCTTCTCCCGGGCTCGGTTCTAGAGTTGTTTCTCACACCTCCTCTCTGAGAACTAGATCCGGGCTGTCGGGATGCCCACGGCGGCACCCTAGACATCTGAGTATTGATAGTGGGCTTTGGGAAGGAAGGCGCAACATAATTTCCCTTTAGAACTTTGCAATCCTCAGTATTATGATAGCCTAATTTGTGAAGCGCACAAAATCCTGTCTTCTCTGGCCGAGCCAGTTGATGATCCGGAGCTAAATCCCTACTACACTCCTGCACCTCCCTCTCTCGGGCAATCTTCAGAGGCACATGATGAGAGAAACGCCCTGGATTGCCCCTCTTCTGTCCCCTCTCCTCGGGTTTGGATACCCGGTCTCCCCTTTCTTTCCTCACTGCTTCCCTCTTTTGTTTCTGGGCTTCCTCCATATTTATGTACTTCTCTGCCCGGGATAACAGGTCCTCAAAATCCCCGGGCACTTTTTTGGTTAGCGATTTAAAGAATTCACCCTCTCTCAGACCCTGGGTGAAGGCAGTAGTCTTGGTCTCGGTGGCACAAGATGGGACGTCTAGAGCCATTCTGTTGAACCTTTTGATGTAAGCCCGCAAACTCTCCTCGGGACTCTGCTTCACCTCAAAAAGACTAAAAGCAGTCTTTTTGTACTTCTTGCTGCTACTGAAATGGTGTAAAAACACCCTCTGGAAATCCTGAAAGGAGTTAATACTCTGGGATGCCAGGCCTTCGAACCACCTCTGAGCTGAATCCACCAACGTCGTTAGGAATACTTTACACTTAATTCGGTCAGTGTAGCAATGCAACATGGCCGTATTTTCAAATCTGGCCAAGTGTTCCTCTGGGTCAGCGTTGCCATCATAATCTTTTACTTTGGCGGACTTGAAATTCCCGGGAAGAGGTTCCCGGACTATGATGTCTGCGAACGGACATCCTCTCAAGATTGTTCGGGCAACGCTTCGTTCTTCCAACTGTCCTTCGAGGACCTTCATCTTCTGCCGTAAATTTGACAATTCCTCTGCCATGGTAGGAGATTTGGATCCGGCGCTGGACTCCTCATCTTCCCCTGTTACTTCTTTTTCCCTCCTCTCCTGTTCTTGCTCCTCTTCATGTCCTTGTTTATCACCCTGTTTATCACCGGGTGGTGTAACAGGTCGAGAGACCTCCTTTCCAGCTGCATATAACGCGACGGCATCAGCCATCATTCTTTTTAACTCCTCAGGGGTCAGGGTAATGTTTGGCCCAGTATTATTGACATTGGCTTGTCTCGAAGTCTGTCCCCCATCCCCCTGGGCATGAGGATCACCCTGATCGGTTCTTCTTGTACGAGCCATATCAACGTCTTGAATTCAGTATATTTCCCACAGACGGCGCCAATGATGCGATCCAGGCGAAATAGATGAGCAGGGTCGGGTGCTCCACCGGATCGAATCAAGTATTTGTAGTGTTGTTTAGGAAAATGAACAAGGTATATGGCTTCAGTCTTGACCTGCAAACAAGAAGATGAACTCGTGAATGGGCGCCGGAGGGGTGTCCGACGTGACCACTCCGATGCTTAAATCAGCAGGCAAAGAAGAAATTAAGCAATATATATGCGAATATATGTGAACAATACTTTTTAGTTCAAAGAGTCTCTCTCCTTTAAATGAATTTAATACCGGCTATTTATAGGGGAGGAATGGGTAGTTACCTCGATTTCCGTGACATCTACTAAGTCGGTTTACCATCCTAGCTTCTGATGACTTCTCGGACACTCCAAGCCCAAGTTGCTCTGGCAGATTAGATGGCATGTAATGATTATACTCAAGTGTGGCTCACTTGTCGAGGTAACGCTATTTTCGAGGTTGCCAAAGTGGATATGCAACTGGGAAACACTACCCGGTCAGGGGAGAAGCACCCGACCAACTCTATGAGGGCCCGGGTAAATAATAAAGAATTGCGTACAACACCAATCCATCCGGGAAGAGGAGTTATACCATCCGGGAAGAGGAGTTATACCCGGATACTCCTGAAATCGACCCTGACTATGACCCGGATCCTACTAGGGGTATCACAGCCCTATGCTTAACTATATCATCAGTCGACTCAATAGTACATATTGCGATATTTGCAGTCCAACAGTTGTTCGGTTTCATCCCTAGCATATCTAGATCACTCACGTTCTAACGCAGCACATGCTTTAATCGAAACAACCCAAATTTGTGTGAGCATCAATGCGTCACCGGGTTTAATAGAAACAATATTTGGCATGCAACGAACGCGATAACTGTTAAGAAATAAAATAAAGCATTAAAAAAAAAGTTTGCAAAATATGGAGCAGTCAGTTGTCACACCCCGAAAATGTAGCATTAACATGTTCTTGGAAGTAAATTTTCAGAAAGGATAGATGTAAAGAAATTTAGAAAACCAACCTTTTACTTCATTAACAAAAAAATTCTTCTTATAACCAAAAATACAATCAAAATTGTTTCAAATTTTCTGCACTAATAAATCAAATATAATGGTGGAAGATTAACAAAATGACAATAGCTTAATATCATCAAAGCAAAAACAACAGCTTTGAGTTATACGTCTTTCATGCATAGCAGGAAATCACCAACCCCAAGAGGCCAAGACAACCCCAAAACTCAATTGGCTTTTTCTCCTACAGTTAGATCTCTCTAAATTTGAATCTCCTAAAGTTAAATTCGGAACAACAAATTTACCCATCGTACCATGGTTTAATAATTTATAATAACTATTTCCCATCATATCAAGGTAGATTGATGATTATGAAAGGAAACATGTCTTGCAAGAAATTTTTAATATAATATTTTTCTTAAGAATTTTGTATATCTAAAATATTGAGTTTCTTAAACTCTATATTTGATTTTTATTATTTCGAATAATTTGTTTCTTAATGAAAGACAACTTTCCTTATTTTGTAAGAATCTATTCAATTCTTTCAAGATTGACACAAGTATATATATATATATATATATATATATATATATATATATATATATATATATATATTGAAAAGTAACTGACATATAGTGATGCGTCAGTCGAAGGCACCAGAAAAACGAGATAAGCAATACAAGAGAGAATTTTCAGAAAAACTCGCAAAAACGAAGCATCATAATTATATTGTGATGTCGTTGGCTGTTAGAAACATCTGAAGACAACACTCGTGAATGTATTGATTGAGTATTTCGTTTTGTTACTCCAATTTTCAGCACATCATTTTGCATTCATTGGTTTCATTTTAAGTCTAGTTATTTGTTTTAGAATGCAATTTGTTTTTCTCAACCTGTTAATTAAGGAACTTAGTTTGTCATTTAATCACTGTATTGGTTTTGTAAAATGACATTACGTTTTTACTGATTATTTTGCTACGAGGAATCGCGTAAGTATTTATATTTGTGCATAATTATTTCTCAGTTATTTTTAATTAAGTTGATTATTTGTGTGTTTTATTATTCCGCTGCAGGTTGTCATAAGATGTTACAATATCTGAGATAACATTTCGTTCTTGTTAAACGGTAGCCATCACCTAACTTCACTAAGTGAGATTTTGGTTATTTTTTTTAACATGTACAAATTAATGTACACGTCACTTTCAAATACTGTACTCAATCACCTATCTTGGATGGATCCAACTACAATATATGGAAGGTCAATATCAGAATATGTTATAATTAAATGTTTCGGATTTTGACAAATAAAATATCGAAGTTTGCAGAAAACTAATTAGCTCAACTGAAAACACTGAACTGAAGCTATTCAAACTCAGGTCATCCGAACTGAAGATTAATGAGTTAAAAGATAAGATGCAATCGAACCTAACAAAGTTAACTGAATCTGTAAAGTCAATTGAACTTTCAGTTAGAACTGATCAGTCATACAGTCAGTTCAACTGAGCAGTCATATAGTTAGTTCAATTGATCAGTCAAATAGTCAAACTTCTGTTAAGTTTGACACGTCATCAGTTAGCTCAGCTATCAGCCGACAAAGTGTACAACAGACTGCAACTAAACAGAAGGAGCGCCATATTAGCAGACTGCAACATTATACTATTGTCAGAAGAATGTTGACACATTCAGAAAGGACAAATAAACAGATAAGTAATAATCAATGCTTTCAATGTTATCGTTGGAAGAAAAACCTATAAATAGTTGAGAATTTCAGTGAAAAGGAATTTGTTGATTTCCGGATTTGAGAACATTTGAAAGATTCATTTATACACGATCAATTGCGATATTCATAAAGAAAAGCTCACACTTCATATATATATTCATAGCATTCAGGCTATCATTTTGAGAAAAATTACTAGCACATTGCATTGATATATTCGATCTTCTTAGTTCAGTTGTGCTACGAAAGAAAATTAGTTGTGTACTGATAAGTTGTAAGAAACTAAGTATTTCAGTTTGGCAGTGTTTAAGTCCAAACTGAAGTGAGTTATTATAGTTTCTGTAATCAATCAAAGTCTTCAAGTGAAAACCTATCCTTGTGATAGAAGTGGTGATGTAGGAGCATTTGAAGTATCCGAACATTCATAAAAATCATTGTGTTCAACATTTATTTTATTCTTTGAGTATTCAATCTATCAGTTAGTTTATTTCCGCACTTCAACTAGTTAACTGACTGATATCGACAACAAGATTTTTGAATTTAGTTTATTACTAAACTGATTCATCATTTCAAAAAGAGCCAAAAATCTTAAAGTGTTTATTCAACCCCTTTCTAAACACTTTGACCCTTCAAAACAATCCTAACAAGTGGTATCATAGTGGTTTCAATCTTGTTTCTGAATATTTTATGTTTGCACACCTGATCATCATATCTTCATTCTAAAAAATCCATATGTTCTCAAGAGAGGAATTTGAAAAATGAAAAATCAGAATGCAGGCTCATTTAACTGCACAAGATGATGATATATGGTACATTATAACTGACGGACCTATGAAGATCATGAAAGCTAACACAACTATTGTTATAACTGACGGAGCACCTCACCGCATTGAAAAACCACGAGAAGAATGGACAATTGAAGACAAGAGGAAAGCAAACTTGGACAATGTAGCGAAGGATATTCTATATAAAACATTGGAAAAAATTACTTGTGGGACCCGGACGCTAATTACACTTTTAATCATTCTTAGGAATTATTTAATCAATTATAATAAACATGGTCTAATTTTTTTTTTTAAATACAAGCGGAAACGTAACGTAATTTACTTCAAATTACATATTAAACATAAACATACAAATCTTGTGTTATCTACAAAAGTTTACTAGGTTCAGCTATATGTCAGTGCTGAATCCTAAGTTGCTTTGGAGCCCGGATCTCCACGCTATCTAGTCCAGCCTCGTTCTCTTCATGACCCTGATCCCATCCCACCTGTTGCCATGCACACATACAAACAAGACAACAGCCAGATAACTCCGGTGAGAAGTACATTCTCAGTATAAATCATGTATACATGCAATATTATAATCAATACAAACGCATATAACAAACATTCATAACATGTATTCAAATCAGATTATAAATCCATATCAAGAATAAATCTGATTCTAAACATGTACCATCATCAGGAACATAAATCAACCTGTACCATATTCAGGAACATAACCCACATAATTCAAAATAAATTATCAATCGTACTCGTGACTCCACGACTCAGACTAGACTCAATCCTAGTCTAGGGATCCCAGTTTCCAGATGTGGGTATTCCTATATCGACCAACAGTAATAGAAAAGACTTCAGTTCTATCCACGTCGATATAACCAAACATCCAGTGTCCTAACCTAACCGTCATGGACTGTGGCACTATCGCCAATATCCTGTCCTGTGACAAATTGCAATGGGCCAGTGACGAGTCCTCACTATCCGGCCCTTCTGTCACAAGATAAAATATCTACGACTAAGCATATCCGCCTATGACTCAAGACACACATTGTCTATAAATCCATAGACCAAAAATATCAATCGTATTCAATTGCAAATAACAATGCAATAAAATAAAGTATGTGATTTAGGGAAACTCGAGTCAAACCACACTCGAATTGTGCAATCCCAACTCAACATTAATTTATACCTTTATCTTCTCGCTCTGACGAAGACGAAGTCCTGGATTCAACTCTATCCATTCTCAATCTGGTAATAACAATACCGAACAGACACATTATCAATATATAACTCAATTCTGAATCTGTTCTGATCAATACTCAAGTCAAAACATAATCTGATCAATATCAATTTACAGATGTTTCGACGGCATAACAATACAGTCTTGATAACCCCGTCAATCTCAACATCACAGATATAATACCAGAACTCATAATCAGTATCAGTACAATTTATAATCTCAATCACAATACAAATCTGATATCGAATCCCAGTCAAACCAACTTCAAAAATCATAATAATTACATAAACATTTTGTTCTTCAATCTGAATTCAAATATACGATATCTACTGTATCAGAAACACCATATATGATTCATATTCGATTATGACAATATCATAATTTCAAATCGTATCTAAACGTAACAAAACTTACGTCCAGTTGTAGCCTGCGTCGATAGGAACTCAATACTGAAGTCGGATCCAAAATCGGATAGACGGATTTCTCACAAAAGGCGTAAGGATTTTCTACAACCTTACTAAAAATTTTCTAGATTCCTTCGTTTCCTTTTTCTTTCTTCTGAAGAAATTTGCATGTTTATATATTTATATATATTTATATATATATGTATATATCACATACGCATGGCATGACAAGTGTTGATATTTCGCTCTGCATGCCGCACGCATATGCGCGCCCAAGATCCGCGCATATGCGCCGGAAGTATTGTTTGGCTACTGGACTACTCGCGCATATGCGTGCACTGACATCGCGCATATGCGAGAGACCTACTGTCTCCGCATACATCAACTCGCGCATATGCGCGCCTTCCGCCGCTCATGTGCGCCAAATTTTCTACCCTGCTCGCGCATATGCGCCGTTCACGTCGCGCATATGCGCCGAGCACTCCCCTAAGCTACTGGACACCTCGCGCATATGCGCGCCCTCACGCCACGCATATGCGCGGAGTCTTCTGTCAAAACCGCGCATGTGTGTGCACCAACTCGCGCATGTGCGCGTATGGTATTTTTTTCGCACATATTTCGCGTCTGTTCTCGTCTTTCCCGGTCCACTCTATTCCGTCTATAATCACTTCAATTAATCAAGAAATCATCCCAGATTAATCTCAGATTACGGTAAATATACCAAAATCATTTTAGATTACAGTAATCAAATCCTCGGGCATTACATTACTTTTATCAAAATCAAGATGTGCAAAACAGCCAAAAAAATTTGGGAAAAATTGATTCAGTTGTGCGAGGGCAACATGCAAACAAAGGAAAACAAACTCTCGGTCGCAATATAAAAGTTTGATAATATCAAAATGAAGACTGTAGAATCAATGAATGAGTTTGATGAATGAGTTTAAATTGCGTTAAAGGTTGTTCGTGGTCTTCCCGAAGAATGAGATATGAAAACAATGGCAATGAGAGAATCCAAAGATCTCAACAAAGTGTAATTACATGATCTATTTGTATATCTCAAGGCATACGAATTTGAACTACAGACGAGAGAGGGAGAACCATCAACTCCACTAGTTACAACTACTCTTAGCGCCTTAAAACTTGAACCAACTGGTTCAGCTGAAAAATTTGTAGAGCAGCTGAGCAATGATGTCATGTCATTATTCATCAAGAAGTTTGGAAAATTTATGAGAAAGAATCAGGGAGCTTTCCAAAGACACTCTCACAAGAGTATCTTCAAGGAGGAACCAAATGCATGCTACAACTGTGGTAAGACTAGACAATTTATTGCTAACTGTCCTAAGCCAAAGAAGGATAGTCGACGTTAAAATGAAAAAGAAAAGAAATGATTTGAATGGAGAAAAATAGCTAAGGATGATAAGATATCATTCAAAAAGAAGCATGGAGCTCTATTAGCCGAAGAAAGCAAGTCCAAGTGAGCAGAAATTGATAGTGATGAATCAGAATTTGAGAACTCGAGCAGCTCCAATGATGAAGAAGTAAAATGTTTGATGGCTAATGATACAGAACTGAGATCAAGCAGTGAGCAGGTATTTTTTTTTCAGTTCAATTGATTTTACACGGGAAGAAATGAGTATCACAAACTTGCTATCTCATTTGAGAAGGCCAAAGCAAAGCAAACTGATCTCCAAGACAATAAAACTAAAACTGATGAATCAGTTGAAACTGTTGAGTTTAAAAAGGGAGATTACTGAGCTAAAAGTTAGAATGAGTGAGAACCAATATTTGATTCAGCAGTTGAAACTTGAAAATTCAAGACAAACCGATCTGGTTCAAGTTTGTAATAGGTCATCAGTCATATTAATTGAAATGCAAGATTTACATAAATAAATTACTGACAAAACTGTTTTAGGCTTTAATAGCTAAGATGAATCTTCAACCAGTGGTACAAAGCCAGAACTAAACATGTGAAAAGAGAAGTACATTCACTTTGTAAAATCAGTTATGGTACATGAATAATCAGAGTCAAGTAAACCAGTTAAACAAACAATTGACATTAAGAACAAGGCTAAGAGATATGGAATCAGATATAGTCATATGAGTTCAAATGACTCACGAAGCTGGTCACCTAAACGGTTCAGCTATGAAAACCAGAACTCGAGAAATGGCTATTTCAATAATTATAATAGTAAGCCTATTCAGAAAAGATATAGAATGAACAACCAGGTGAACAAGGCTAAAACACATATTGTCTCATCTTAACAGAACAAATCAAGCACACATAAACCGAGAAAAACTATCTGGAGCACAACAGCTGGAAAGTCAGTTAGATTGGTCAAAGTCAGGGTTCTTAAAGGACTAATCAGTTTAGAACCCAAATAGATGTGGGCACCAAAATTAATCATTTTGCGTGATTGCAGGTGACTTGTACAACAACTAAGATTCAACCTGGTACCTAGAAAACAGATGCTCAAGACACATGACAGGGGATGCTGATTTTTTATCCCAACTGGTCAAATATTTTGTTCCAAAAATCAGTTTTGGAGATGACTCAAAAGGTAGAATCGTGGGTAAATGTAAGCTTATCAATGGTAACATTATTATTGATGATGTTCTACTCGTTGATAATTAAAATATAATCTGATTAGCATCAGTCAGTTTTATGATAGTAATTTTTCAATTCAATTCAACAAGCACATTTTCACAATCAAGAACTCAACTGATAATATCATCATGATAGGAAATCGATGTGGCAACGCTTATAAAGTAAGTTGGACTAATCAACCTAATGAACCCGTTTGTTTTGTAGCTTCTAATTCATCCAAGAACTAGTTTTGACATAAAAGGTTGAACCACTTGTGAAACGACCTCGATTTTTTTTTCTAATCATAAATTCTAAATACTAAACTAAATAAAATAACTAAACATAATCAACCATCATAATAATTTGACACATGAAATTTCAAGTGCATAAAATAGATCATAAATCATCAATTAACCAAAATCCTAAATCGACCTTTAAAAGATCAACTAACAATAAAATGAAGTATAAAAATATCTCTAATAAAAATCCTTAACATAAATCTTTAAATCGTAAATCTATCTAGCTAGTGCGGAAACATAAAGGCCCTCGGGTGTGTACTGCTGCACTCAATCTACTCAAATCGTTAGCAGCTCCCATAAATCATCAAATCATGCATCATACAAACCTAGAGAGTCTAAAGACTCAGCACGTTCTAAACATGGATAACAAATAATACATATACAACCACATGCATTTAACATATTTTTATTTAAAATAATCTTTTGATCATAAATAATCCATTTAAAATCATTTAAGCATAATTATATCAATAATAGTAAAATCATTTTAAAATAAATTTAAGTATAAATAAATCTTTTTAAAAATCATTTAAAAAAAAAGCTTTGAGCATGAAAAAATAACTTTAATCATCATCATAAATCATATATCATAAAATCATTTTAATCATCAAGCTTTCCATCATATATCATTTTGGGTGAAGTTTGATCCTTGAAAGTGACTAGCTTTTATCTATTGACTGCAGTCTTAGCTCCACATGGTCCAGGGGGGTGTGCACCAGGCTCCACCGTGTAAATACGATCGTCGGGGTATCTTTGGGACTTTTTCCCATACACAGGGTTCCCTCTAGGGCCCTGGCCCATAAACGTGGTTCCACTTGGGCCTTGGCCCGTATATGGGCTCCCTCTAGAGCCTTGGCCCTCATTTGATCGCCACAAAATCATATATCATATCTTTTGTCACAGTCAATTCACATCCCTCAAAATATTTTTCTTTTTCTTTAAAAATCATAAAATAAGACAGCTTTCTAAAAATAACATTTAAAACAGTATAAATTGCATAGCTTTACCATTGATCGATCAAAACTTGCACTATGGAATCCTCAATAAAAATATGATTTTGTATGCTCAAAACTAATCGCAAGTGCACGATGTCAAGTATTAGTATAGTGTACGTGAGTACGAGTATCGTTCCACTGGAGACTGTATTTAACAATTATTATTTTCAGTTATTGAACATTTCGCAACGAAAATTGATTTGATTGTTTTAACACTACTGTTCTTAAATAATTAAACAGATAATAAAGGATTCAAAACTAAATTAATAATCAGAGATAGTATCCAAAATGGTTGAATAAAATTCAATAATAAATGGATTTGTTGGGAATATCGGTTCACCTACCCTCGTTAATTAAATTTATTCGATAATGATCATATGTTTCCAACATGATTTCCTATTCAATTGAACACACTCTCTCGAGTTATGCCAAACTAATTCTACTCAATGAAGTAATTAAATGTCTTTAATTATTTATCAAGAGTGAATCGCATTTTGATCTATGAAATCCCCTAGTTTTCGACACTAAGGACTATGACTATCGGCGCGTATACAATTTCATATGTCTATGTAAATTGTAGATCCACGGATTATACTACTCGTTCCTATCACAAGTTATTCGCTCGAACTCACTCGCAATATAACAACGTTGTTAAAGTTAGCTATGCTCTAACAACAAAAAGAAAAACAATAGTATAATCAAGAACAAATCAGAAATCGAGATGTAAATTAATTATATCAAAGTTTGGGGTAGGATCCCCTTAAATCCCAACAAATATTAAGGTTTAGCTACTAAGATTCATAGTGACACTAAGCAAAACTAAGGTCGAATGATTAAAACTGAATAAAAATACTAGCGTTGATGAAAAACACGAAGAACGACGCCCGGAAAACTTCAAATCTTCAATCCAAGCGCAAAGTGCTCTCTTCAACTTGTGGTGGCTCCAGAATAATGTCTGAATAATCTCTATTTCGTGCCATAATCCTGCCAATTCAGCC